>NC_054383.1:23477004-23710573 GCF_017654675.1 Xenopus laevis
AAGAGAGAAGATATGTTGGGTGCATCGGTGGAGGCAGAAGCACAGTGTTGCAAAGTGCAAAAGAAGTTGCGATTGTGGCAATTTTCGAGTTTGGACACACTGCGGATTCTCATGAGTAAAGTACGCAATAGGATGATGTAAAATACATCATACTCTATAACGAAGATATTCTGATTAAAAAGACAACTCACTATACACTAGCACCAATTGATCTGTATTATAGTTGTGAGGGTTATCTGGTTTATGATCACTAAACATTTCTGCAAGGATAGTTGTATGTTATCATTTGTTTTTTGGGGTTTTGATCCCAAGCATGATTACACTCATTTTAATTAGCTTTTTATCATAGTGACCCTAGAGTGTGATAGGTCATTGTATTTCTCTAAATAAACATATATATATTTATCTGTCTTCTAGACAACATCAATATGAGGAAAGAAGCTCCCTGCCTAAAAAGAGAAAGAGAGGTAAGCTCTTGGATGTTGATAATTCACAGTTCACATTCTTCAGAGAATTTGAATACATTTGGAAGCTTGCCATTTGAATAGTATTTCAATATGTATAGTTATATATAATATATATCTTTATTTATCTTTTAGGCCACGTCAATATGGATGAAAGAGGCGGCATGCCTAAAACAAAGGACAAAAGAGGGGGTATGCCTAAGATTATGGATGAAAGAGGCGACGTGCCTAAAAGGAGAAAAATAAGTAAGTTGTTGACTGTTAATAATTCATAGTTCACTTTCTTTCAAGAATCTAAAAACATTTGAAAGCTTGACGTTTCAATATTATGGACGTTTATGCTCTATGACCCCTCCTATACACATAACTATTGGAACTGGCGTATTGGGATTGGGATTGTTGACTTGCAGCACTATAATCCTTGGCTTGACTCTGACTATGTAACTACTGACTACTACTCTCTGTACAGGGATTATATGCTGCCCCTGCATGAGGTTCAAGCCAATAACACAGGGGGTAGATTAACTTGATAAAGCCCTAGAGAGGCATATATCTGGCAGGGTAAATGGACACATGCTATATAACAATATATCCTGAAAACCCCAGGTCCCAAAGCATTCTGTATTACAAGTCCATGCCTGTACCAGTTGATGCTATAATGTTCTTGGACACAACTTAAAACAAGCTATATGCAGAAATAACATTTATTCACAATACATTACTATCTTGTCATTTTTAGCCTTTGAAGATTTCCCCCCAAAGTGGAAGAGAGAGAAGCAACATTGTTGGAACCATGGTGAGATATTTTACGTTTTTCGTTAATGTGAAGCAGAGGAAGTAGTTACAATGAATGTTCTATATGTAGGTCTGTGAAACTTAAATTAGTAAGATATGAGGAACCCCTGATATCTTGAATTTTATACGTAGATAGCAGATATTTAGGGCAATCATGTTAATGATTGCATTTACTTTACACAATACCAGACTATATCCAACACAGTAGGGCAACACACTTGTTTAGATCAATGGAATGGTTATAAACTTTATTCCTATTTTATCATTATTTTATGATTTTTACTGAAACTATCATTTCTTTCTTTTTCAGCCCCTCGAAATCACACTGGCAGGTGGAAGAAAGACGAGCAATGCCTAAACAATGGTACAATGTTTTTTTCTATATCTATTTTAAAGGAATAGAACCCCAAAATGACTATTAATATCATCATTATCTTTTTATAATACAGATATGGGATCCGTTATCTGGAAATCTGTTATCCAAAAAGCTCCAAATTATGGGAAAGCCATCTCCCATAGACTCCATTTTATACAAATTTTTTTAAATGATTTCCTTTTTCTATGTAATAATAAAATAGTAACTTGTACTTAATCCTATCTAAAATATAATTAATCCTTATTGGAAGCAAAACAAGCCTATTAGGTTTAATTAATGTTTACTTGATTTTCTAGTAGACTTAATGTACGAAGATCTGTTATTTGGAAAATTAATCCTTATTGGAAGCAAAACCAGCCTATTGGGTTTATTTAATGTGTAAATGATTTTTGTAGTAGACTTGAGGTATGAAGGTCCCAAATTATGGAAAGATCCGTTATCCAGAAAACCCCAGGTCCCGAGCATTCTGGATTAAAGGTCCTATATTTTTATAAAAAATTCCAAATTTACCTATTTAGCCAAAAGTAATATACAACCCCCCCCCAAATAACACAGCACTGTGGGCATATGTATATGATTCCTCCATTTCTTAAAATTTTATTATTTTAACTTTTTAAAGAAGACAGATGACATCACAATAATAAACAATTAATAATAAATTATAGAAAGATCCATTATCTGGAACACCCCAAGTCCCAAGTATTCTGGATAATAGGCCTCATACCTACACACAAACTTTAATAAGTCACCTGACACAAATTTTATCACTAAGCGCTGATTATAGCTGATAATATAACTTGGCACCATTTATGAGGATATAATTTACAGATTTATTTTATTATGAAAATAAATCTCTGAACAGACTAGTTATTAGAATGTGTATTATGCCCTAACTGTTATTTTTCATTTTAGGATTCTTTACTTGGAACAAGCCAACTATTCAAGTCACAATTGAAATGAGTAAGTGTCCTCTATGATATGCAAAGGCACTAAGGGGTTCTGTAATAATAATAATTATATATATATATATATGTGTGTGTGTGTGTGTGTGTTTGTGTCAATATATCATATTACCATATTATATCATATTTTTGGAGAAGAGGAACATTATTCCTTATAATACATAGGGGTTTGTGATCTGTTATGTGCAGGTATAAAGGGAGGGTGAACAGAAGACAAGAAGTATGGGGAGATAGGAAGCAACCATGTAGTTAATAAATATTATGCCTGAAGTTGTCTGTATTTACTATAAGCAATGTACTTTATGTTGCAGGGCCTGAAAGCTCTTACCAGCGAAAATGGAGCCAGCCTAAGGGCAGAACACGATTTCGTCCATATTAAGAACTCATTGATATAAAGTTGCAGGGCCTAAAAGATCTTACCTGCAAAAATGGAGCCGGCCTAAGAGTAGAAGACAATTTCATCCATATTAAGAACGCATTGATAAAATGTTGCAGGGCCTAAAAGATCTTACCAGCAAAAATGGAGCCGGCCTAAGAGCAGAAGACGTTTTCGTCCATATTAAGAACGCACTGATAAAATGTTGCAGGGCCTAAAAGATCTTACCTGCAAAAATGGAGCCGGCCTAAGAGTAGAAGACAATTTCATCCATATTAAGAACGCATTGATAAAATGTTGCAGGGCCTGAAAGATCTTACCAGCAAAAATGGAGCCAGCCTAAGAGTAGAAGACAATTTCATCCATATTAAGAAAGATAAAAAGTTGCAGGGCCTAAAAGATCTTACCAGCAAAAATGGAGCCGGCTTAAGAGCAGAAGACGATTTTGTCCATTTTAAGAACGCATTAATAAAATGTTTTTCAGTTTATTGAAACTGTTCTTTTTAGTTGAGTAGTGGCTGTAGGTGTAAGAGACGGGAGTGTGACTGCAGAGGTAGTGGGAACTTTAGTGTGAATGTCAGTAGATCGTTATTTCATTGATACAGGAGATATAAACATCTTAGGGTCAGAAGAAAATTCCTAAAATATGAGACAGGTCATGAAGGACAATAGGTTTGAAGTGACAGACATAGAGAAGAAGCTGTACTATAAGTTATATATATATATATGCTCCAACCTGCTAGACATAGGATAAAGGGAGGATATTTCATCAGAGTGCATATGTTTATTCCCTTCCACCTTCAAATTAACCCCCCCCCATTCCCTCTCAGTACAAGCCATTCACAGGGCATGTGGTGGGAAATTGAGTGTTAAATGCAAGATCCACTTATTATACAGGTATGGGACCTGTTACCCAGAGACCAATAATCCAGAAACTCCACATCAGTGTTGGACTGGCCCACCGGGATACCAGGAAAATTCCCGGTGGGCCCAGGTGTCAGTGGGCCCTCTTGCTTATAACCAATTGGCCTTTTTATGGACATTACCTATTTCTATGAGAACAAAGAGTTTACATCTATTGAATAACAGATTATAGTAAATAAAGAAAAGGGACTAGTAGAATAGAGGTTGGTTGAGGAGAGAAAGAATAACAGTACTGAGAGTGGGCCCCTGGTCTGTTTTTTTGGTGGGCCCCTGGTGTCCCAGTCCTACGCTGCTCCACATTGTCAGTATGTGTACAAGTGCTCGTTCATGCATACATGTGCATACCTCCCAGCTGTCTGGTTTTCTGCGGGATAGTCCTGATCTTGATTTTGACACCTCAGCCCACAGTCCCGGTTTCTTACTGAAGTGTCCCGCATTTCTCTTTGATCTCCTGCACTGACGATAGAAAAAGATACAACGTTTCTGAAATTAAATTGAATAAGAGGCTTTTGGCAGAGAGGCCAGAATACTCAGCACCTGCATTGTGATATAATTGTAACTAATAAGATAACCTGCTTAAAGGGCAATTTCATCTTTATTAGCAAAATTCTAATAACGGAAAAAACCTGATCCTAAAACCATCAGAAATGTGTTCAAACTTTTCTTAACCTGCTAAATTTTGCAATTGGAAAGGTATTTAGGGGTAGGCCATACGATGGTCGTGTCCATATAATTCTCTGTGCTGAGCGAGACTTAACTTTCTGTCCCTCACTCCATTTTTCAAATGTTGAGAGGTATGCATGCAAAAATGTTGCAGGGCCTGAACGATCTTACCAGCAAAAATGGAGCCGGCATAAGAGCAGAAGACAATTTCATCCATTTTAAGAACGCATTAATAAAATGTTTTTCAGTTTATTGAAACTGTTCTTTTTAGTTGAGTAGTGGCTGTAGGTGTAAGAGACGGGAGTGTGACTGCAGAGGTAGTGGGAACTTTAGTGTGAATGTCAGTAGATCGTTATTTCATTGATACAGGAGATATAAATATCTTAGGGTCAGAAGAAAATTCCTAAAATATGAGACAGGTCATGAAGGACAATAGGTTTGAAGTGACAGACATAGAGAAGAAGCTGTGTGTGGTGTAAGTAGGTTTATCTGTGGGTCTCATGGTGGTGGTTGAGGGTCTCAATATGAGCACCTTTTACACCTTAAAATTCCTTTTTACCCCCTTTTTTTTTAATTCCTTCCCACTTCAGATGATGTCACTTCTAGTTTTCAGCAGCAACACTTCTGGTTTGTGGTGGTCAGTGGGTTGGTCTCATCTGGGTAAAAATGCAGGTTTTGGGTCAGGTCCAGGTTTCAAAATCTGGACTCTACTTTGTGTATCCCAGCCACAATACTACAGGTATGGGATCTGTTATCCCAGAACTCGTTATATAGAAATCGATGAATTATGCAAAGGCCATATCCCATAGACTCCATTTTAATCAAATAATTAATTTTTTAAAAAAAGATTTCCTTTTTCTCTGTAATAATAAAACAGTGCCATGTACTTGATCCAAACTAAGATATAATTAATCCTTACTAGAAGCAAAACAGCCTATTTTAATTATTTAAGTGACTTAAGGGATGGAGATCCAAATGACAGAAAGATCCCTTATCCGGAAAACTCCAGGTCCCAAGCATTCTGGATAACAGGGTAACATATACATAAGTACATATATGGGCATTGGAATATCACAGTAGAATTCCCGATATAGTGCATTAAACCACATGCATTAAATGTACATGTATCAAATTTCACTCTTTGGACTTCATTATACAGTTGTGCTGAGCAGCTCTCAGTCCTTGCTGCATCTAGGGTTGCCACCTTTTTAAAAAATCTTCACCGGCAGGTGGAGGGGGCGGGGTTAAAAGGGCGGGTTGTGACACTAAAGGGGACGGGTTGTGACACTAAAGGTGGCCGGGCAATGATGCGCTATTGGCTGGGTGGGTCGTGACGTCAAAAGGGGCGGAGCCAATGCGCGTATTTGGCAAGGAGCCCAGGAAAAAAGGTTAGTTTTGAGCAGGCTGGGGGCAGGCCACGGGCTTTTTTTAGGTGTATTACAAATTTACCGGCAGCTACATTGCCGGTAAATTTGTAATTCCGGCCCCGGCCTTAGCTGGTGTTTTACCGCCTAGGCTGCATCCCATTCAGAATTGAGCAAAGTTGCACTTACCGACACAGAGGAACGATGGAACCACCGCTAACCGATACCACCATATTAAAAGTTAACTCAAAGTTGAACAACCCCTTTAAACCAATGATAAAGTGTATGCTGTGAATTGTTGTCCAACACAATCAGAGTAAAGTGCAGTTGCTCAAAGAGTGTTGATGTCCCCTTTAAGTGGCATTTCAGCCAGAGCAATTCTGTGCCAATATTTAAACCTACTGTAAGTGCCATGTTTTCCCATGACAGTATCCCTTTAAATATCAGTTTCACTTTAAAGGGTAACTGTAGTTTATTGGTTTTATGGCATTATTATTACTGCTACATCACCCTGTGAATTCTTCACCACGTTTTCTTTATGCTCTGGACAAAACACATAGTCCTACTACCCATGTAAAATTGTGTGGTGGATCCAGGGAGAAGAGAGTAGGAGCTGCAATTTAAGCATTGTGGTGCTGCTGTGTGCTGGAAAGTAAATGATAATGCTAATAAAACTCTCAAATACAGTTATGGGACCTGTTATCCAAAATGTTCGTGACTTTGGGGTTTTCTGGATAACTAATATTTCTGTAATTTGGATCTTTATAACTTAAGTCTACTAGAAAATCAAGTAAACATTAGTTGGGATCAAGTACAAGCTACTGTTTTATTATTACAGAGACAAAGGAAATCATCATTTGGATTATTTGGATAAAATGGAGTCTATGGGAGACTGGAGTTTTTTGGACAAAGGGACCCATACCTGTACAACTCATATTGGCTGGTGTTTTAAACATGTTTACACATCCCTTTTCACTAGGGATGTCGCGGACTGTTCGCCGGCGAACTTGTTCGCGCGAACATCGGCTGTTCGCGCTCGCCGAATGTTCGCGAACGTCGCGCGACGTTCGCCATTTCGGGTTCGCCTTACCTGGCGCTTTTTTTTGACCTCTCACCCCAGACCAGCAGATACATGGCAGCCAATCAGGAAGCTCTCCCTCCTGGACCACCCCCACACCCCCTGGACCACTCCCCTTCCATATATAAACTGAAGCCCTGCAGCGTTTTTTCATTCTGCCTGTGTGTGTTTGCAAGAGCTAGTGTAGGGAGAGAGCTGTTAGTGATTTGAGGGACAGTTGATAGTAAGTTTGCTGGCTAGTAATCTACTTGATACTGCTCTGTATTGTAGGGACAGAACTCTGCAGGGATTTGAGGGACATTTTAGGTTAGGTAGCTTTGCTGGCTAGTAATCTACCTTCTACTGCAGTGCTCTGTATGTAGCTGCTGTGGGCAGCTGTCTGTCCTGCTGCTGATCTCTCATCTGCATCTGTTCTTCAAACCACTGCCACCTAGCTGTGTGAGTTTTTTCACATTCTGTCTAAATATCAATAATAATACCGTCTCCAGAAACACCACCTGAGTGACGTAGTGTGATTTCTGCCCTTTACAGCACAAAATGCAGCGCTGTGTCAACAATGGATTTTTTAGAAACATATTTGCCCTTGATCCCCCTCTGGCATGCCACTGTCCAGGTCGTTGCACCCTTTAAACAACTTTAAAATCATTTTTCTGGCCAGAAATGTCTTTTCTAGCTTTTAAAATTCGCCTTCCCATTGAAGTCTATGGGGTTCGCAACGTTCGCGAACCGTTCGCATTTTTGTCCGGACGTTCGCGAACTTTTTTTCCGACGTTCGCTACATCCCTACTTTTCACAGCACATTGACACAGTCATGCAAGTTCTGTAACTAGAGAAGGCAAGACTCTTGTATAACAACTGGCAACGTGTTTGGAAATCTTAAAGTTTATTTCCCGAAGTTTCTGGATTCGGCAAATAAAACATGAGTTGAGTCCATGGTGGGGAAATCATCATCTGTGAGTCACCATGCGTGGGCGTCCAAGATAAAAATAACATTAAATAAAGAGGGGAAAAGGAAGAACCGAGCAAATGTCTGGATAAAGCAATGAGGTTAAATTGGTCTCTGAACTGCCTGGTTAAGTAAGTCTCTGCGGCATATGATAAAGCCCAGGTACGAGCGCCATCACGTTAATGGATCAGATGAGCTTCTGGGGAGTTGCCTGTGAGCTGTTATATAGAATTCTACTTATGTCTCACTTGCACTGATAATAGAAATATTGAGTCGCTCCCTGCAATACTGCAGTTGAATGTGAGGGCTCCTTTGTTAATGCCAGACGTAAGGGATATACTCATTATGCAAAACTGTGCCATTAGCATTCACGTTGCCTATGGAACCTTTTTAAAGATGAGCCTTAAGATATTCTGAGCTCTCATTTCTGATCATCTTTCTTGTGAGATTACTTCACGTCACATTCATGATCAATTACATGTAGATACTGTATAGTTTCACTGGTATTGTTACACTTCACATATTTTGTGACAAACGAGGAAAGAGAAAATATTTGCAGCCTACTGAAATGAAAGACAACTTACTGGAAATCCTAAAAAAATAATAACATAGTATGGATATTTATATAAATATAATTTGTATATAGGCATGGTCAGCTCACCTGGAATTTTCACCCAAATTTAAACCTTTCTTCCCCACAGTAACAACCCAGTCACCTGATGTCTGTAATTTGCACCTGAACCCTTTGCTTACCCTGCTTTGAAATGCATAGAAGTTGCACCCACAGTCGGAGCATTAAAGAGGACCCATCACCTTAAGTAATAATTACAAATTCATTTCTGTTGTGTTAGTCAAGCAAAATAAACTATACTTACACAATATTTATATATACTGTTATAAGACAAGCTTTGCATCATGCCAGAATTTTACATATGCACCAGATTGGGAGACCTGATGCCATGTCCATCCACTGGCTACACAATTAGGAGGTGAGGAGGGCTGTGACATCTAGGAAGTGCAGAATGGAAAGTAATTGCCTGCCCTGCCTCTATGCCTGAGGCAGGGCAGGTAATATGTGATTGACAGCTGAGATACTTAAATACCTTTACAACAGGTACAGATGTTTTTTTTTTTAATTGGGAATTTGTGTTTCATTTGCAAAGGCGTTTTATTATATATTTTATTATGCTTTTATGAGTGACAGTTCCCCTTTAAGCCTAGTCGAGGGGTGTGTCCTGGGTAGATTGGAGGTGGTGGTAGATTGGATCAGGAGTGTGCTTGGGCATGGGGCAGGCAGGACGAGACACACAACTAGATCCTAATTGATTTTGGTTTGCATCTCTGTGTATTGTCTACCTAAGACTCATGACAAATGTATAAGTACTCTGTAACACACAGGCTTATTTGCTTGGCACCAATCAATCAAGCCAATGCATTAATACCTGGACAGGCATTTGGGCATATTGAAAGGGCTATACTGTATGGCTCTACAGGTTGAACTGATTCTTGTAGGATTTGGTTATTTTAAAACACTGTAAAAACAATTAAAGGGCAAGGAACCAGGCACTCAAAACTGGAAGGGCTTTTACATTTTAGCTCTATTGTTGGCTCACTGGTGGCTGATCCCTAAACTAATCCAGCTGTGGTTCTAGATGCTGCTGTTGTGGGCTCCTTAGAAGCCCCATATAGGATTCCCTATCAATGAACCTCCACCTATTATGTATCTACATCTTCGATGGCTACTGCTATACAGGCCTTTTAAAAATGTCAGAAACTGGCCCCAAGAGAGATAACTATGTTGTTTAGGTACCTGCAGATTCACTGTGCCTTTTGTACAATTCCCATCAAGGCCTAGTTGAAACAAGCATGGAACTCAACACAGGACCTGCCACAACCCCTGTCTTGGTTCTTGACTATACTATCTATAACTGGGCCCAGTTCCCCTAGAGAAAACCAGGATTACATGGCAGAGACAGAGGAGACGTGGAAGGTCTGTTTCTATGATCTTCAGTAAATGATTCCCTCCCTATTCATAAACTGACCTATTTAGCGAGAGGCTGCCCAGAGAAATTTGACACCATGTCTTATTGTATCTGCTTCTTATTGTGAAATACGAAGATTTGTACCTCTACCTAACTTCCTTTTTCTTCTTTTTTTCCCTCTTATGTTACTCAACTTTGCTTAATATGAAAAATTTAAACAAAAAATAAAAAAAAAAGAACAAGTAAAGTGTAAAGTACAAGAAAAATATAAGAAACACTGATCTATGGCCACATCAGTAGGTTGTCTGGACAGGCCATTCTGTGATCCCTAAGGGCAATAATCACTTGGACTCATGGTTCTTGGTGTGTACGAGTTAGAGGGGCCACAGGCTCTTTCCACTAGCAGAACTAGAACTGCAGCAGAGAAGAGTTAGGGACATGGGTCACTGCAATGGCCTGATAAAATTAAGACTGAATAGCGGAGCCATTGTTCTGTTCTCGTGGTGTTAAACCTTGGTATTTCACATTATGCTACACTAGCTTTTCTAGACATTTGTCCTAATTTCATTGACCGATGGAAAATAAAAAAAAGGAGATTGATATGAAAGAAGAAGTCTGTATCCAAACTGAACCTTCTATAATAAAAAGTGTGTGCTCTCTTAAAAAGAAAATGACCCGGGCAGCATAGTTCCATAGGGGCAGAGCCTGGGGACAACTATTGCAGATTTCTCATTCACTGTGCCAAGTTTCATGCCGATATTATTTATAAGAGCTCTTACAGTCAATGTTCAGCCAAGAATGAGATAAACATCAAGGGAGCAAAGCAGTACATTTCCAGATCTTTATGCTATTTGTCCATTATGGGTTTTGTAAAAGTACTACCAGGCTATGGACCATGCACACCACCAGATATACATGAAGATGCTTCTTGCTCCACAACCTCAAAAAATGTAGATGGCGGGAAATTTAAATCTAATTAATTAAAAATTAATTTATTCCTACAGTTCACTCCATAGGCACATCATTGACCTGCAGCTCAGATCTCCCATATGAGAGGCAGCAGTAATTGGAAAATGTAGCCATGTTAGTGCTATATATAGGGAACAGCTGCTCACTAATTCCACAGATGGAACACGCCAGAACTTCAATTAATAAACGGTCAGATTTCCGGTGCCATCTCAGTAACGCAGCGTTGCATAGAAAAGTCACAAAGGGACAGATCTACTAAATGATCATTGGCGGCTGTTAAGTTTTGGGAGGGTAATAACAGGGCAGCCTTTTTTATCATCCCAAGTTGCGCCATGTTCCTGAGTACCATATAGCAACTGTGCTGCTAGCACCCCTATGTGTAAGTGTACTTTAATCTACATTGTGCAGGGGTAAAGAAGTTCAATGCAAGCTTGTTTCCTAACACAGCGTGTCTGGAACAATACTGATAGATGGAGCACAGAAGCTGCTCTCTAGCCCCCTCTACTGAAGAAAAGTTGGATGTGAAGCAGCTGATTTCTCTTCTTCACACCTGTTTCTAAAGCCCCCTAAACTTTGTATCTGTTTGCTCTGCTTACAAATGGGAATTTGGTAATCAGAGAAAAGTCATTATTATCTGTTATAAATGTAAAAATGATATATAGAATGCTTAGGGCTCTGAGCAATTTCACGTTACTTGTTTGAAGGGTTCACATGGCCTTTTAAGGTTCAGTCTGGTACTATTATTTGGCTGAATCCAAAAAGGACAGGTTCCATAGCTTTTGTACGTGCCGGAAAAGGGGATTTTCTTACCGGCAATCCTTTTCTCCTGGGTCTGTAATGTCAGTGCAGACGTCTAGGGTTTAAGCTTAATACCTCTGGAGGCAGGACAAAAGAATTCTGAAAATAGCGTTATGGTAAATGAAAGGGTTTCACGCAGAAGATTGCTGCAAAATAATTCAGTGCTTTATTTGTGTCACGACATGTTTCGAGCTGAGCTCTTTTTCAAGTGATAACATATTGCTTTCTCCACAATGGTTTTAAACATTAAACTCCACCCTTCATTAGTGGTAACCATGCTCAAGGTGCATTAACCCCACCTCCCCGTGTATATAGAACAATTCAAACAAGGCAACTGCCTCTGAGGAATTTTAAAGGCCTAGCCTAATAAAAACAAATAACAACAGTTCCAAGGATTTCCGCATCAGAGTTCATCGACAGATCATCTCCAGTATAGTGTAGTATTGTCCATAGGGATCTATACGCAGAATCCATATAAGATATAAATATAGAAAAGTTAAAATGGTAGAAAAATTAGAAAAGTTAGAAAAATTCACCCCCGGCACTGCTCCCAAGCCTGCCCAGAGCTCATAGAATGCTTCACAAAAGGCTATATCTTTAGCTTTACTTTTCAATGTCATTTTAACACTACAATTATTATAGTATTTCAATTAGCTGCCAAAAATTACTCTTACCCTTATGTAGAAAAAGTTCACAATTTACTCACAACTTTTCTGCTATTTCTATGGCAGCATTTACTATCTAAGGAAAGAAGGAGAGAAAAAAATTTAGAGGAAGTAAGTGCATTTCAAAGTTCAAGTATAGATTTACAAAAAACTGGAGATACTCCAGTGTTCATTTAAACCCTCTGGTTGCATACTGTTTAACTTCCTAATCCATTTTGTTTCCTGTTGCAGCAGTAATCTAGTAATAGAAAAAAGAAGAGGTAACAAATTTAGTTATTAACATTTCCTCGTATAAACTTTCTCCTGAGGAACTATCGTTGTTAAACCGAGGTTTGGGATTCGTTCCCTCCTATGGGTTAGACTTTTTGAACTGGGAAATTGAATTTCAGAAATTTCTGAGGTCGTTAAAATTAAAAATGTGTTTTCATGATGTAACCCCAATTCAAAGTACAACTGCAAGTACCTTCAAGAAAAAGAGTACTTTTATACCCCCATTACATAATGACGCCCTGTCTGCTTTTGAAAAGGTAGTACTCACGGAAGTTAAGAAAATAAATGAAAATTCTAGCCCAAACCATTTTAAATCTAACTTGTCGTACAAAGAAAGACAAGCTTTGAATAAATTACAAAAAGTTGAGTCAATAACCATTAAAAAAGCAGACAAAGGTGGCAGTATCGTTATTATGAATAAAGATATGTATATTGGGGAAGCTGAACGTCAGTTGAATATACCAGGCCATTATAAACTAATTAGTAAAGACCCGGTTTTTGATATTCAAAGAGAGATTGAATTAATGGCCATTGAAGCTTTACAAAATGGTCTTATTACACCTGAAACTAAAGAATATTTAATAGTGGATCACCCTCGAGTACCAGTAATGTATTTGTTGCCAAAAATCCACAAATCCCTAACTAATCCACCGGGTCGTCCTATCGTCTCAGGTATAGGTTCTGTTTTAGAACCCCTATCTAAATTTGTGGATCATTACCTGCAACCACTGGCAACTAAAATCCCTTGTTGTTTAAAAGATACCAATGATTTATTACATACTTTATCCTCTATAAAATCTGTGGACCCTGACTGCAATCTATGTAGTATAGATATTGTAAGTCTATACACTTCAATACCCCAAGATGAAGGGTTACGTTATATTGAAGAGTATTTACTTGAAACAGACCTTTCGCATAATATGGTCTACTTTCTTATTGACTGCCTAACTCTGATACTAAAGCGGAATTATTTCAGGTTTATGGGCAAATTTTATTGGCAATGCCAAGGCACATCAATGGGGGCGGCGGTCGCCCCCTCATTTGCCAATCTGGTTGTACACAGATTGGAAAGCGAATTTTTTCCTGACAAAAAGCTACAAAAAACATATGTTACTATATGCTCGCTATATGGATGATATACTGATTTTATGGAAAGGGGATTTATCTGTATTCCATACAATGGTTGAACGGGCAAATGAAAGACATTCCACCATTAAATTTACGACAGAAGTGTCTAATATCACTCTTAACTTTTTGGATGTGAAACTAACATTGCAAAACGGTAACATTGTAACAGAACTGTACCGAAAGGTCACTGACCGTAACAGTTTGCTACATTCTTCTAGTTTTCACAATCCAAAATGTATCAATGCAATACCTAAGGGACAATTTTTAAGAGCCAGAAGAATAGCCTCAGATGATACCAAATACTGGGAAGCAGCTGGCCCCCTTATTGATAGATTTAAAGAGAAGGGTTACAAAACAAATCTTCTCATGAATACAGCAAAAGAAGTGGGTGCCCTATCTAGGGATGATTTGCTCACACAGAAAACTAAAACAAAAGCTCAAATTAGAACTCCTTTTGTTAGTAAGTACTCTCAAACTAGTGGCCAGATAGAAAAAGTAATTAAACGATTCTGGCCCATTTTACAACAAGATAAAACTTTAAGGCAAATTTGTACAAATACCCCTATGTTCTGCTATACTAGGGGGCAGACATTAAGGGACAAGCTTTGCCCAGCGGAAACCAGAAAAGAGATAAAAACTACTTCGATTTTCCAGGGTAAACCAAAGAAAGGGACTTTCCCTTGTCTCAGTTGTATTTGCTGTTCAGCTATTATTAAAGGGGAAGTAGTCTATCACCCGAGCAATGGAAAAAAGCTTCAGCTTTATGATTATGCAACCTGTGAGACACCCTGTGTAATTTATCTCCTAAAATGCCCTTGCGGGAAGGTGTATATAGGGCAGACTTCACGCCCTGTAAAAGAAAGGATAAAAGAGCACAAATCGGATATCCGCAACTTTAAAGTAGGTACCCAGACAGATACTTCTGTATCGCGTCATTTTTCTTTATTAAAACATAGCCCTGCCCAGCTTAAGTGGCAAGTGCTGGAGGTGGTGCGAAAACCAGTGAGAGGTGGTAGTATTACTAGATTACTGCTGCAACAGGAAACAAAATGGATTAGGAAGTTAAACAGTATGCAACCAGAGGGTTTAAATGAACACTGGAGTATCTCCAGTTTTTTGTAAATCTATACTTGAACTTTGAAATGCAACTTACTTCCTCTAAATTTTTTTCTCTCCTTCTTTCCTTAGATAGTAAATGCTGCCATAGAAATAGCAGAAAAGTTGTGAGTAAATTGTGAACTTTTTCTACATAAGGGTAAGAGTAATTTTTGGCAGCTAATTGAAATACTATAATAATTGTAGTGTTAAAATGACATTGAAAAGTAAAGCTAAAGATATAGCCTTTTGTGAAGCATTCTATGAGCTCTGGGCAGGCTTGGGAGCAGTGCCGGGGGTGAATTTTTCTAACTTTTCTAATTTTTCTACCATTTTAACTTTTCTATATTTATATCTTATATGGATTCTGCGTATAGATCCCTATGGACAATACTACACTATACTGGAGATGATCTGTCGATGAACTCTGATGCGGAAATCCTTGGAACTGTTGTTATTTGTTTTTATTAGGCTAGGCCTTTAAAATTCCTCAGAGGCAGTTGCCTTGTTTGAATTGTTCTATATACACGGGGAGGTGGGGTTAATGCACCTTGAGCATGGTTACCACTAATGAAGGGTGGAGTTTAATGTTTAAAACCATTGTGGAGAAAGCAATATGTTATCACTTGAAAAAGAGCTCAGCTCGAAACATGTCGTGACACAAATAAAGCACTGAATTATTTTGCAGCAATCTTCTGCGTGAAACCCTTTCATTTACCATAACGCTATTTTTTGATTATATGCTTCATTGGACGGAAGCAAAAATGATAAGGGTCAAGATATACTGAAAATTTCCTCGACTGCCTCGTTTACAAAAGAATTCTGAATTGTAGCTCCTCCCTCCTTGGTAATAAAGGAGTTCCTGCCTCACACTGGCAGTTTCTTGTCCAAAATAAAATACTAGGGAACATTGGAGCATAACCGTAACAGTAGAACATTGTAACAACACTTTTTTTTGTTATCAACTAGTAATAATAGTAACTGGGCCAAAAGGACCCTTGGTATATTGCCAAGACCTCTATAAAAATCAAAAAGGGAGGGACTTACTGCACTGACAGTACAGACCCAGGAGAAAAGGATTTACCGGTTAGAAAATCCCCTTTTCCTGGGGCAGCCCGTCCTGTCAGTGCAGACGTCTGGGGACGTCCAAAAGCCATCATGTACCCAGACTGGAAGGGCTCAAGAAGTTCCAGTAACCACTGCATGTAGAACCTTCCTCCCAAATGCCGCTTCAGCTGAAGCAAAAGTGTGAAGTTGGTAAAATTTTGTAAAAGTGTGCACTGAGGACCATGTGGCTGCTTTGCATATTTGCTCTGGAGAGGCCAAATTGTTGAGAGCCCAAGAGGTACTGACTGCTCTTGTAGAGTGGGCTCACAGCTTTAGTGGTGTTGATTTTCCCACCGGTTTGTAGGCGCAGGAAACAGTCTCTACTAACCATCTGGCAATAGTACGGCTAAATGCCCTAAGACCCTTTTTTGCAGTCCCATAAGTCACCAGAAGGCCATCTGATTTCCGAAACGCGGAGCATTTTACGTAGATTCGAAGTGCTCTAACTACATCCAAAGTGTGTAGTTTCTTTTCTGTCTCATTCTTGGGATCTGGGCATAGTGATGGCAATACGATCTCTTGGTTAACATGGAAAGCCGATACTACTTTTGGTCTGAATGTAGGTGGAGTTCTGAGCACCATTTTATCTTTGTGGAATATCATCCATGGCTCCTTTACCGACAGAGACTGAATTTCTGAAACTCTGCGAGCTGAGCAGATAAAAAAAGTCACTTTCCACGTGAGATACTTGAGCTCACACGATTCCAATGGTTCAAAAGGGTGTCGTTGCAGGCCCTTGAGAACAAGATTCAGGTCCCCCATGGGGGGGTTGGGTCTCTATAGGGCGGTCTGATGTGCAGTACAGCGTGGAAGAATTGTCTCACTTCCAGTAGGAGTGCCCATTGGAATTGGAAAAGAGTAGAAAGGGCTGAAGTCTGAGTTTTTAATGCTGCTAAGCTAAGGCCCTTTTCGAGGCCTCGTTGTAGAAAACTGAGAAATTGGGGCAAAGAGCAATGCTCTAATAAAATCCCATATTTGAACACCATGCTTTGAATATACGCCATATCCTATGAAACGATTTGGCCGTGGACTGCTCTCTCGCTTTAAGAAGTGTTGTAATCACTTGTTCTGAGAAACCCTTGTCTCTCCATAGATGGGCTTCAAGTGCCATGCCGACAGGTGTAGCATATCCAGATTGTGGTGAAACACTGGACCTTGAGACAGAAGGTCTGGTCTGAGAGGCAGTCACCATGGGGACCCACTGACATGTTGACAAGGTCTGCGTACCACGCCCTTTTTGGTAAGTCTGGCGCAATCAGGATGGCCGCCACTTTTTCTGCCTTTATCTTTTTGATGACTCGTGGTAACAGAGGAAATGGTGGAAATACGTAAATCATCCGAAATGACCATGGAACCACTAGTGCGAGCGAAGTACCTGGGTAGTTTGTTGTTTTTCTGGGATGCCATGGCGTCTATCACTGGACATCCCATTTGGGCTACTACTGCTTGGAAGATGTCTGGGTGAAGGGACCATTCCGCCTGATCTATCTTGTTCTGACTGAGATAGTCGGCCTCCCAATTGTCCACCCCTGGTATGTAAATTGCTGATAATGCCAGAATGTTGGACTCCGCCCATTGGAATATCTGATAAGTCTCTTCCATTGCTACTTTGCTGTGGGTTCCCCCTTGGTGATTTAGGTACGCTACCGTTGTCGTGTTGTCGGAATGGATTCGGATTGGCGTAGACGAGTAAAGGAGCCCAATGTAGTAGAGCATTGCGAACGGCCCTGAGTTCCAGTATATTGATGTGGAGCTCTAATTCCTCTCTTGACCATTGTCCTTGGCAAGACAAATTTTCCATGGCTTCTCCCCACCCTGTGAGACTGGCATCTGTGCTGATCACTCTCCATGGGGGGAGAGACCAAAGGTGTCCCTGTGTGAGGTTGCTTTTGTTCGTCCACCACCCCAGCTGAGTTCTGAGTTGCCTTGCTGATTTGTATGACTTGGCAGAGAGATCGTCGTGCTTTTTGTTCCAGTGACGAAGGAACTCCATCTGCAATGGGCGCATGTGGAAATGTGCGTAAGGTAATGCCTCTAGTGATGACAGAGAAATCGCTTGGTTGAGAGTTGTAACTTGACTACCTTGTCGTTCGAGAGTGAGATTCTGCATGACTTTGAGTTGAACATCATTCCCAAGAATTGTATCTCTTGAGTAGGTCGGAGGTTGCTTTTTTTGTGGTTGATTAACCACCCAAATTTTTGTAAGATCGGAATTGCATGTTCGGTGTGGCGTGTTGCGGGAGAAAACGATGGTGCCTTTATGAGGATATCATCTGATGGTATGGAACTGATGGTATTCCCATTTTTCTTAGGATGGCAATGACAGGTGCCAGGACTTTTGTGAACACCCTCGGTGCTGTGGTCAACCCGAACGGCATTGCTGTGAATTGGTAGTGATCCTGGCCTACGGCAAAACGCAGATAACGTTGATGATTTGGGTGTATTGGGATATGGAGATAGGCCTCTTTGAGGTCTATGGTTGTCATGAAGTGATTTGGCTCCATTGTATTGATTACGGAGCATAGGGTCTCCATTCTGAATCTTGTCTTTTTGATAAATCTGTTGAGAGGCTTGAGATTTAGGACTGGTCTGAATTGACCTCCTTGTTTGCCTACTAAGAATAGATCTGTGTAGTACCCCCTGAAGCGATGCTGCTGTTGTACACAGGTCAAGAGTGCTTTTCTTCTTTTTGGGTTGCGGGGTATTGATGAGGGTAAGAATGCTCGTCTGGATGGGAGGGAATCAAAAAATATCTTGTAGCCGCTTTGAACTACCTGAAGAACCCAGTTCTGCCACACCTGAGAGAAAAGGAGAAGCCTGCCTCCCACAGCCTACTCGGTCTCTGGTGTGGATGGACCTTCATGCTTCTGTGGGCTTCTGACCACCTGGTCTCCTACTTTGCTTTTGTTGGGAGGGCCAAGTGGTTCTCTTTCTATTGCTAAACTGAGAAACTGATGTTTGGTTTCGGCCCTGGCTTCTGTAACCAAGGAGTTTGGGGGAGTCCCCCAAGCATGGCCGCCATCAGGGGTGCACAGGGGGCCCAGCAGTGCTGCACGTTCCAAAATAGCCGGGCCACCCTGGGCACCGGAGCGCTCCCGTCTGGCCTGTCCCCAATGGCGCACACTACCCCCCTCAGTGATACACCCCGCCCCTTCCTGCTCTACATCCATCTACATTATTGGCTATGCATATGCACTGCCTGCCGTTAAACCACAGCCGGTAGTCTCGCCCCTTTCCCCCTTGAGATGTTTAAAAAAAAAAAAACTTACCTGGCGAGCTGCGCCGTCTGTGCATGCGCGCCGGTGCGGGCACTGTCTGCGCATGCGCGTCGGCGAGGGGCAGCAGCAAGGGAGCGGGGCTTGCCAGGTCCTGTTATTTTTACTTCAATACTTGCTACCTGCCTTTATCTTTTGCCTGTCGTTAACATGCCTCAGATCCTCATCTGTATCTCGTTTCACACGGTCTGTTCTTTGAAGTGAGTAAGTTTCCATCTAGCTCCACAGCAGACAGTTAAAGGGCATTGGCGAAGACCATGTCTAGTTGGGGTCTTTCTGCTTTACGGAAGTGCCAGACTTGTGCCGGCTGTCCTACTTCTGGGTTCTTGCCTGCTAGAATGTTACACGTAGGCAGCACTGTGTTTAAAGGAAAACTATACCCTCCAAACAATGTAGGTCTCTATAAAAAGATACTGCATAAAACAGCTCATATGTAAAACCCTGCTTCATGTAAATAAACCATTTTCATAATAATACTCTTTTCTAGTAGTATGTGCCATTGCGTAATCATAAATAGAAAATTGCCATTTTAAAAAATAAGGGCCGCCCCCTGGGATCGTAGGATTCACTGTACTCACAAACAAACCAAACAAACCATACATGTTAGGTCACATGAGCCAATTAACAGACAGAGTTGTGTCTTTTGCTTCCTCACTTCTTCCTGTTACCGTTAGAGTTGAAGTATTTCTGGTCAGGTGATCTCTGAGACAGCACAGACACCATCACAAAATGGTGGTTCAAGGCAAGAGATGTAAAAGGGCAATATTTACTTAAATATATATTCCAGTTTGGTGAGATTCTTTAATATGCCACTTAATATGATATGAACTATCTGTTGCTTAAGTGTTCATTTTGGGGGTATAGTTTTCCTTTAAGGGGACAGACATTGTCTACACATTGTATCCTTGTCTGAGCTGGCAATTGATTTCTCAGTTCCTGCTTAACTTTTGAATGTTCTTTTGATCTTAACCTCTGTAGCTCTTATATCCTTTGCTGGGGTGGTGGCCTGGGGAGTGGGCGGGATCTGAGGCTTGGGGGCCCCAATTTTTTTTCTACGGGGCCCCGTGATTTCTAATGACGGCCCTGCCCCCAAGACCTCTGTTGTTGTTTGCATTGCGGCTCAGGACGAAATCTCCTGCCTTCCGCCTGTTACCCCAGTGATTAATTGTTAAGCTCTGGTCCAAAGAGGTGTCCTCCTGAAAAAGGCAGGACCAAAAGTTTTCCTTTGGATGCATTATCACCATTCCATTGGCGTAGCCAGAGTGCCCTGCGAGCTACCACTAGGTTAGCGGATGCCCTAGTTGCTAAATGGGTGACTTCCATGGCTGCATCGCTTAGGAAATCAAAAGCTGTAGCAATGCGGTCAAGTTCAACTTGTAAAAATGAATCTTGCCCGTAATGTTGTAGGACCTCTTGAGTCCAGAACTTCGCTGTTCTTGCTAGCCCTGCGGCTGCTGTTATTGGTCTGAATATAACTGCTGTATTGGTAATGCCTCTCCTGAGATTATTTTCCATCCGCTTATCCATTTGGTCTTTAAATGCCATTGCATCTTCTGTTGGAAGGGTAGTGTATTTGGATAGGCGGGATACTGCAGAGTCCAGTCTGGGAGCTTTGTCCCATTTTGAACCGAACTCTTGTGGTACTGGGTATTTACAAAAAAAAAATTTTTCCTAATGCTCATGCGTTTTTCAGGTGCACGCCACTCCGTCTCAATACTTTGAGCTATGGACTTAAACACTGGAAAACATTTTGGTTTCTTTGTGTGCATACCTAATACTTTTGATACTGGGGCAGATGTATCTTTTAAATCTAAGGTTTGAAGCATGTCCCTTAGTTTTCTGCGTCTTTTCTCAGAAGTAATACACGATGTGCACTCCCCCTCAGATAAGGAAGCTTCTGAATCTTGTGAAAGTGAAGAGTGCCCCGATTCCTCCTCTGAGGACAAATCTGGGTCTGAAGATAAGGAGGGAGAAGTGCCCTGTAATTCATAGACTGTTGGATGGTCGTTTTTACCCACTTTACCAAGTCAGTAAGCTGATTTTGTTGTAAGTTGCCCATCTGAGGAAGACTGAGATTGTTCTGGGTCTAAGTCTGCTTGCTGAATTGTATTACTTAATTCACCTCTGGTGTCCTCTTGTCTAGTGAGTTCTGGCTCATTGGTGGACAAGGGTTGTGGGCTAAGCATTGGAGGTGGGTCAGGCAAGTTACGCTTTTTGACCCTTTTATATTTTGCCTTTGACTTTTTGGTCTTAATCTCTGCGGGTGGCATGTCTTGGATTAATTCTAAGAGCCCCTTAGGAACCTCCATTGCTATGAGACCCGATCAAAATAAAACTGTACCTGGCGTTTTAGAATGCGCCTTTACAGCAGCTCTCCAACTCCTGGAATGGCGTGAATTACAAGCGCGCTGCGGTACGAAGGCCCGGAAATACCGGAACTCCCGCCTCCATGCTGAGAATGAGAGTCGCAATACTGAGCACGCCATAACCTAGCAACCGAGCAGTAAAAAGGCGCGAGCTTTGGAAGAGCGCTTCTGCACTAAAGGAGGAAAGACTTTCAAACCCTTACTACCTGTAAGGCGGTCTGTCTCCGTGAAGCGCCCCAGGTATCTGAAGCAATACATCCTCAGTCACTGACGGAGGGAATTGCAAGTCTCCTCTTTGTGCCCCTTAGGGCCTGACTGTCCTGGTCACACCCCTTGTGACCAAACTAAAAGGTGCCTTGGTACGCCCCACCTGGCAGGCAACTGGCAAGGAGGGGGAGCCCAGACCACTAGGGAATGGACCAGCGCATCCCCTCTGAAATAAAAACTAAAACCTAACTGACATTGTCTTTTTTTTTTTTTTTTTTTTAAATCTGGGGAATAAGCCCAGTGTCCAACCTCCTGTAGCAGGACAAAAGGAACTGCCAGTGTGAGGCGGGAACTCCAGTTATTACCAAGGAAGGAGGAGCTACGATTCAGAATTCTTTTGTCCTGCCTCCAGAGGTATCAAGGTTAAACCCCAGATATCTGCACTGACAGGGCGGGCTGCCCCAGGAAAGGGGCAATGCTTTTGTGTGCCTAATATAAAATTACTGGATGCTGCCAACTGCTATTTACAGTACAGATGTGATATCTGTGCCAGACTGTTTGTTTTAGGTATGCACTGAATCCACGATTTTGGGGTTCAGCTGAATCCTTTGTGAAAAGTTAAATGGAATACGGAACCCTAATTTGCATATGCAAATTAGGCCAGGGAAGGGTGAAAGAACCGTGTGCTGCAGGAGTGGCTAGATTTTTTTTTTAGCTCCATGGTTGTGTGGTGTAATGTCACGTGATTACAAGGTGACGGATTGTTTGTCCAGGCACTTTTATTCAGCCAAATCCTAATCCTGCTAAAAAAAAAAAAAAAGGCTGAATCCTGGATTTGGTGCATCCCTAGTTTGTTTTCCCCATCAAATCCCGTAATGTTATCAGATCAGTTTCCCGTGGAATACACGTAAAGCAGATGGGTTTCGGGCAGAAAATACCCTATTCCCTGACAGTGTGGGCAGTCCACAGTTATCCTGCAAGGGTACTTGGGTAAAATGCAAGCTCTAATCTGGATCTACCCCCTTACACATCCCCCCCACCACACATTCTCTAGAGGATTTTTTTTTTTAATTCCTAACCTGTTTGATCCGCCATCCACAGATAAACATCACTTCTCATTCATGGTGTTTGTGTGGTTCCCCAGTTGGAGTAATTTTACACCCCCAGCAGGGTCGGGTAGCAGGTCTGGGAAAGAGGGAAAAAGGAAAAGCAGGGAGCCGGGTTTAAGTCAGATGGTCTGGCTGGGGCAGGGGTTTGCCCAACTAGACCAGTGCCTGTAGAAGCTACCTCTATTCAACATGTGGTCACACTATAACATGTAAACATCAACCAAGCAGGGGCTATACTGTACATATTGGTATGTGTATGGCCAGCTTATGATTTGTGGCTCTTCAGGAACCAAATCATATACAGCAGCAGGTAGGTTGGTGTGCCACTGGCCTAATATCACACAGCAAGGGATAATAGGGAAGAGACGACAACAAATCAAAATTGGCATTTATTTTAATGTATCAATTCTGCATATGAATATACACACACGCAGAACAACACAACGCAGCATACAAAATCTATCAGTGGAGAAGGATTTAAAATGAAGATCCGTCTCTGAAAGTGAAAATGCCCAAGTCTCAGAGTCTGTGTTCCTGTGGCAGCTCTCCCGGCATTCATATAATAACTCTCTATTGCATCCAATCTGTAGACAATGTATATAAACATTAATCAGAGCAGTCTCTAAGCACAGGGCACTATGTGGCCACCAGAGAACTCTGAGATTCCACGTACTGCAGCGCTTTCTCTTTCACGGCCCGGGCGCTCTCGTGCTTCCATATTTCTTTTCATACTCCAAGTAGCGCTTGAAAAAGAACTTGATCTTTTTAGCTGCCAAGCTCAGATGAATCAAACGCTCAAAAATGTCCCTGTTGGAAGAAATGGCTTATTAATCAGCCTGACAAACAAGTGATGGGTGCCACGGCTTAGAAGCGCTAAAGCAGTGATCCCCAACCAATAGCCCGTGAGCAACATGTTGCTCACCAACCCCTTGACTGTTGCGTTCAATGGCCTCAAAGCAGGTGCTTATTTTTGAATTCCTGGCTTAGAGGCAAATTTTAATTGCATACAAATCAGTTGTACTACCAAATTGAGCCTCACGTAGGCTCCCAGTCCACATAGGGGCTACCAAATAGCCAATCACAGCCCTTATTTGGCACCCCAGAGACTTTCATGCTTGTGTTGCTCCTCAAATCTTTTTGTATCTAAAGGTTGCTCACTGGTAAAAAAAGGTTGTGGATCCCTGCTCTAAAGAATGCTTTAAAGGGCAAGTGATAACAGGAAATGAAAATGACCTAAATAAATTTATAAAAAAGCCTCACTTACTCTGCGTGTGTAGGACACAAGAATTGGTGCAGTGAATGATTAGAACGGATAAAGTTTAGAAACATTTTATAAGGATACATTTTACACACATCGGAAATGAGCTCTTTTAATAGACAAATGTTGGTTATTGTTACAGAGAGCTATACATGGAAGTACTTACCTCACTTCCTTTTGGCTGCCATGTTTCACCATCATGTCAATATAAACAGACCAGAGGTCTGTACGTTTTGGGTAGCTGCTCAGCGTGCTCTCAAACAGGGCTTTGGCCCGCTCAGTGTCTCCCAGCTGAAATTCTAACTGGGCAAACTTGGAAATCACATCAACATCTGCAAGCAGAAAGAGAAACCAGTTTTAGAATCTGCCCTGAGCCCTGCAACTTGGACATGGAAGTTGTTTCTTTATACAAAATGGAGACTGACCATACACAGGCACATTGGCCCATTGACCCATTCAGCTGCCTATATAATAATTTATAATCCATTCATTGACTCTAGAACCAATAATCAGATCAGTCCACTTTGGCCCAGCATGTAGGCAGCAAATAATGTCAAGATCCCCTTGTTTGTAGACCTCAGATCTGACATGTGCATGGCCACCTTAAGACTCAACAAAACTATTTTACAAAACTTTACATGTGGGTTCAACAGACCGTACGTTTGCTATACCGTTGCTAGGCACACTGACCACAGTAATGGACCAGGGCTTTTTGTGAATGAATCCCCCTACCTTAAGTTAATTTGAAAAAAAAAGATCATTTAAACATTAAATAACCCCAATAGGATTTTTTGCCTTCCATAAGGATTATAGCTTACTTGGGATCAAGTACAAGGTACTGTTTTATATTTACAGAGAAAAAGATATTTTTTTTAAAATGTGACTTATTTGCTCATAATGAAGTCTATGTGAGATGGCTTTCCCGGGTTGACATTATGGTGAGATGTTTCTGATAAAGGGAGGGTGTCGTAATTGTTGCTTTTTTTCCCCGCAACTTTTTCGGCTTCAAAAAGCCTGACCTGAAAAAGTCGTGGCTTAATAAATTGGCCCCATAAGAAGTAATCCATGTATGAGTGGTTTTACCAACAAATCAGAAATTTTAGAATGCAAATATGCTTCTAAAATATACACAGGTATGGGATCTCTTTTCCATGTAGTACAGACATTTATGCAGTAACACAAATGAGCACCAATACTCTACGTTGTGATGATACATGTTTTTGTGTTTGAACTTAAACTTCACCTCTTTTCTTTCCATTTTAGTTCCTTGGTTGGATACTGATTGCTGTAATTGCCTTTCTGCTCAATTGCTTGCATCATTGCTGTTCCCCTTTAAGCTACCATCAAGAGGCTTATTGGAAACACTACCGTTATGCTGAAAAAGATCTGTTCAATCGTACTGCTGAGGTCCATGCGAAAGTCCTTGCTGCCAATAATGTTAAACAGCTTTTTGGTTTTGTGGCTTTGGACAAAGATGAAAAGGAAGTAGTCAGCCAGTAGCCAGTGGACGAGGCCCAGACAAGACCTGAGTGGCAGGAGATCACTGGAGTGTACCTTTATCGGGAGAACAAGGGCTTCCCATTGTATAGTCGTCTCCACAAATGGGCCAAAAAGTCATAGGAAATGGCACGGATCCCGACGGTCGAGAAATGGCCCTGCTTGCTGTATGAGAAACTGAGACCATGAGAATGAGGGGAGGGAGACCTGGTGATTGTTATTGAATGTCATATCTTACATCATGTCTTAATGTATAAAGGAACAATGATGTGTCACTATCTCTACAGGACACCATCCGTCCAGCTTTGAACTTTATATCAGTGGTGCCTCCCTTGAATATCACTTCCTAGAAGCTTTTGAAAGGTTGAATGTTCATGATATGCCTACAGTGCACCCCATTGTTTCACCATCATCTGCATACTCATCAAATGCTTTGTTTGGGGTACCAGCATTCTCACAGTGCCTTGGCTACCAACCAATGATAAGTACTGAGTGCATCAAGGGAACATAAACCCATATATTATGCGATAGAGCAGCAGTCTAGAGCATGTTGGTGAGGGGATAAGACTTGAATTTAGCAGTGGGTTAAAGGTGCAATAGAAAGGCAAAGAAATGATACATTCCTCCAAAACTTTTAAATTTAGGTCACGAATTACATAGATGGTATAACCATTTCATTCTATTTATACTCATTCACATTCTTGCTATGATCACTCATTTCTGAACATATATATAATCATGTAAACTTCTACCTATAAACAGGGTTGTTCATAATTCCTTAATAAGGAGAGCAGTGCAGCAGATGGGAGTGAAGTATCTGGCTCACTTTTACTCTTGTCGTGCTGTGCCAGATGCTTCACTGCTGCTTCCTGCCCGAAGAATAAACTGTGTGTAAATGTAGGTGGAGACAATGAGATGACTACATAAATATATTTACTTACCAGTCAGTTGAAATCTGTTGAAACTTAATCTGCAGCAAAGGACCCCACTCTCCATAAATTACATTCCACTGAACTCTTATTGAAAATCTGTTTTGAAATGTCTTGGAATAATGGAATGCTAACTTTTATACTAAAGTAGAATAATTCGTAGTCATCGTCTGTCTAATATTATATGTGGTACAGCCAATTAAGCTGCCCTTGCTTCCGTTAAGTACATGGAATCCGTTCCGCTGCTGGAAGAGCAGATAGATGCTCTGGAACATTTCAGATTTTTACCTTTCTGGACCAGATTAGCATCAGAGGTCAATGGACCCACCAGGGATTTAGAAACTTGTCCTTTTATTTTTTTTATCTTTTTATGCCTGTATCTCAGGAATTCTTTTATACCTGTTGCATTGCCTGTAATTGTGTTTTTAGAGATTAAATCTAAAGATTTTTCAAGCATGAATTGTAACTTGTCATTTTATATGTACAGCCCCCCATTCTCTGCCAAAGAGCCTTCTTGTACCAATGTGTTTGTGTAAATATATATAATTAGATAGATTAGTTGGTACAGTAAGTTTACAATACAAAATACAGCATTTTAGCAATTATCTTTTTTAGAGTCCCAATAGTCTTAGAGGATAGAGTCCCAATAGTCTGAAACATATTTATAACCACACTCAGAATCACACAGAGAATACAAAGAGACGGCATTCCATCAAAGAACCTAATGATTATAGATGAATAGTGGACGTACTCTTTAATCACACTACACCAGAGATCTTTGTTTATGATCCACAGGTTTATTCCCATTAAGTACCTCCTCCTCCTCCAAGGTTTTAGCAGGTACATGCACATGAAGTACCCTTCATCCTAGGGTGGTTAATATAGAGCACCAAAGGCTAGGATAAGAGACCTGTACCAGAGGTAAGGTAGGTGGACACTCGGTGTGGGGCACCCCCATCTAATGGTTTAAAAATTAGTGGTAAGCCCAATTTTCCATGTGACACAATCCATACACTCGTTTTTATTCCTTAGTAAAGGTTGGGCACGAGAGTTGGACAGGGGGCTCCGGGCCTGCAGCCTCAGGGGCTTCCAACAACATCACCTGGGCCCCCAGCTGTAAACTCCTTTGTGTTGAGACCTCCTGCACCCCACACCTCCCAACACATTGATTGCATTTTTTGTATGGTAAAAACACAGAAATATATGTTTACCCCCCCCATTCTACTGAATCTAAAATGGTACCCATGCCTTTCTGCTCCAAACTACTGAGTCGCATCATATCGCCCATGTATCATTACATACCAAGAAAAGGCACCCTAAATATGATTGCCAGGGGTCCTCCAAACAGTTTGATGCCCATTGTGCATAGGATTACCAAAGTATCTGGCATTTAGAGGCCCCAAAATAAAGTTAGCGCATACAAATAGTCCTGTGGGTAACTTCAGCTAATGAAAAATCAACACATTAACTGCATTTTATGTGTGGTGAAAACACAGAAATATATGTTTACCCCACAAAACCATATATTTTTGGAAAGTACACATGCTATCGAATCTAAAATTGGTACCCATGTCTTTCTGCTCCAAACTATCGAGTCGCAAGTCTTTCCCAAAATTGGCGGTTTTTGTGAAATACCTGAAAACTTCAACTTTCCAGCATTGTATTATTGTCCATGTATGATTACCGGCGTAAAGCATCCTAAATATGAACGCCGGGGGTCTACTAAACAGTTTGATGCCCAATATGCAAAGATTTACCAAACTATGTGATATACAGAGACCCCCAAATCCAAATAGTGCATATGAATTCTCACGTATGACACTCTGGCTAATAAAATATAAGCACCCGGTATGTGTAAAATGTGCTATGAAACCCCCTAACAGTATGGAGACCCTAGAAAACCATATATTTTCCGAAAGTACACATTCCGACGAATCTAAAATGGATAAATATGTCTTTCTACTGCAAACTACTGCTAAACATAACACTTTTTATGAAATTTATGAAAGATTTCACAAAGCTTGCATTATAGCCCATTATATACCACATATTTCGTAATGTGCCAGCAAAAGAAATCCTAAATATTAATGCCAGTGGTCTACTGAACAACTTGATGCCTGATATGCACAGATAAACCAAACTATGTCGCACACAGAAACCCCCAAATGGATATAAAGCAGACAAAACTTTCCATGGGCAAAATGAGGTAACAAAGAACAGAGCGAAATATAATAAAATCACTAAAATCCAACAAAACCACAAAAGTCTTATTTCACGCCTAGTGTAATCAGCAGTCAGAATCACAGTTTAAATATTTTAGCATGTCCAAATAGTTTTTATGGACAGAAATAAGCTAACAACACCTGCGCAAGCTGAAAATGCACCAAAATCACCGAAATTGCAGTATAATCACCGAAATAACATACAAAAGGTATTGCGCAGTACAATTAGCGAACACGCTATACACAATGGCAATAAAACCATTTTTTCGGGGCGCATGCGCGACATGTTCTGGTGAGGACGCATTTTCCCGGAGCTCCGCAGTGGCAGGCTGATATCCCCGCATTTTAGCTTTCTTCCGCCTTCAGACAAGCGGGGAAATACTGACTGGCATGGTGACATTATGGGGAAAAAGAAGAACTATGAGCCGTCGGGCTCTCTGACCCCGTTCCTGCAGAAATCGGCAGCTAAGGCTAAGCTGCGCAAAGCCCAAGATGGCGGCGCCGATCAGGAACAAGGCCTGAAGCGCGACTCCGGTTCCAGCTCCCCGTCTGGCAGGAGTGCCCAGACTCCGGCAAGGTATGAGTCGACGGCCATGGCTAAATATACTGCCCTAGAGGGGGGATTCGACCCGCACACCGATTCGTCACAGCCCTGTAGCCCTCCAGTTACCGATAGGTCCTCTCCCCATTCCGCTCCAGCACTAGGGCCCGTTCAGCACAGTATGCAGACTGATAGCAGGGCCTCTACCTGGGAAGTTAGGCGGTCCCCTAGCCCACCTACTGACTGGCAGACACTGGAGGACCAACGTGACCCGGTTTTTTGTAAGGGCAATGATCTTCAAGCATCTATCCCAGTAACTGCAGATATATTAGCACAGCAGCTTTCAGCACTCCAGAACTCCTTGTCTGCAACAATGGCGGGATGCTGTTAAAGCAGCAATGCAGAAAGAAAAGAATTACATTCTGTGGGACAAAGGGTGGACAAGCTGGAGACTATTTCAGACAACTTAATTCTGAGGCATAATACTTTGGAGGATGACCAGCTTACCATACAAGAAGAGCTGACTAACTTCAAATCATATTGCGAGGATCTGGAAAACAGAAATCGTAGACAAAATCTCAGAATTAGAGGAGTCCCAGAAAGTATTGTGCCGAAAGATATCAGACAGTATCTGAGGGCACTGTTCTCTCAACTTTGCCCAGATCTGCCTGCGGAAGCTTGGAGATTCGACAGGGCTCATAGAGCTCTAGGCCCCAAAAAGCCGGGCCAAGTCAACCCCAGGGACATCGTTGTGTGCTGCCATTATTTTGAAAGCAAAGAGAAAGTCTTAAAAGAAACAAGAAATTCAGCACATATTGAATACCAAGGGGCAGTCTTACAAATTTATAATGATTTATCTCCCATTACTCTGGCAAAAAGGAGAGAACTCAAAACCGTAACGCAATATCTACAGGCTCAGAAAATATTCCCTACAGATGGGGATTCCCCTTTAAGCTCATCGTTAATGTGATGGGACAACAACACACCCTATCCGACCCTCGGATGTGCGATAAGTTTCTGAGGAATCTTGGTGTGCCGAATCCAGTACCAACTAAAGACACCTCTCATGCTCAATCACCAAGGATGACGCCGGAATGGGACTCAATAAGCCCACGAAAATCTCGACCATCTTCTTCACCTCCACGCGGTCCTGACTCGCCTACTTGAGGGAATCTGCAATATGAGGGACTCCCCTCGCCTTACCCTATTTTTTTCCAAGTTGCCTTTTGTATTCTACTTTTTAGTAGTCCAATTATTGTGCCTGCCCTGCGGAAGGGATCGTATTTCTTTCTTCCCACCAGACTCTTCTCGCCTAGACATTCCCGTCGACACTGGTACTTGTGAGGAGTGTACCTAGAGTGTCTCAAGTTACCGAAGGTCAGGTAACACCAATGTGTGTTCATGTCTGTTGTTGGTTTTTGTTGATTGTTGTTTTTCTTTTTGATTTCATTTTTTTGGAGGCCTATAATCTACCGCTACCCTTCACTCTCTATATGATGATGACCGACTACTCCGCGACTGCGCTTAAGTTCACTATGCATGATCATTCCTATTTCTTTCTGTTATTTTTTGTCGGAGTTTCTCTTGGGAAGCTGCTTGGACTCCTACGTAAGGACTCTTTTTTGTTCATGGACTCAACCAATTCACATCTGCGGAATGTATCTTTGAGTGGTTGGCACAGTTTATGTGGGATTATTTTTTCGTACATATTGTTTATTATTATGCTTGAACTGTTGAATGGTTCTCTTATGAAGGGTACACCTGATCCACTTCACGAGCCTTTCAGGACAGCACTCCTTATTGATAATTTAAGATGATACGTCTTGTCTCTTTGAATGTGAAGGGACTTAATAGTCCTAGGAAGAGAACCTTGACTTTGAAAGAGATTAGACGATTCCAAGCAGAGGTAGCTTTCCTACAGGAAACACATTTTAAAGCCTCGGACAACAATAGACTCAATTCTCCTATTTATACTAGGACCTACCAAGCCTCAGGCCCACACAAAAAAGCTGGGGTTATGATTTTGATACATAAGGACTGCCCCCTTGTGATTACAAAACAAATATGTGACCCGAATGGGCACTTTATTTTGCTGCAAGGCTCGTATGTGGATACCCCGATAACTCTTTTGAATGTATATATTTCAAATGTTAAACAGATCCGAATGGTCCGTAAGATTCTATCTTTAGCTGACAAATGTCTTTCTCCTGTACTGATAGTGGGTGGGGACTTCAATTTAGTATTCTCAGAACACCTGGATAGGTACCCCAGCCCTTCTGCAACGTCACAAGTCCCTCAAAAGGCTAAACAATTTTGGGCCTTAATCAGGTCTCATGCTCTATTTGATACATGGCGTATAGGTAACCCTAGGGACAGGAGATATACTTTCTACTCGTCTCCTCATAACGCCTCTATGAGATTAGACTATTTTTTTGTCTCTCAGACTTGCCTTAAATTTCCTATTACCACTTCCATACAAGCTATCTCGTGGTCAGATCATGCTCCTATCACCTTGACCGTTGCCATCCCACCTAAGCTCCAAAAACAGTCTCATTGGAGAATAAATGAAACCATTCTCAATGATGTAAACATCAGGGAAACCATAGCACGTCACCTTAAAGAATATTTTGCAGACAATAGAGGTTCGATAGAGTCTATTGCTTTAACATGGGAAGCTCATAAAGCTGTATTACGGGGTCACCTTCTTTCACTATCCTCTACTAAAAGGCGCAATAGAAAGCAAGATTTATACAATTTAGAGAACAAATTACGCAAACTAGAATTGGTATACCAGCAAGATCCGAAACCTAAAACGGCTATGGAAATCCAGGACCTCAAACAAATAGCTATACTAGATGCAGAAAAGACTTTGATTTGGTCGAAAAGGAAGTATTACCAAATGGGGAATAAAGCTCACACAATATTAGCAAATCAGTTGAGGAAACGCTCAAGACACTCTCAAATTCTAACTATTCAATCTAATACTGGAGAAACCTTACACAACCCCGCCCAGATTTCACAAGCCTTCCACTCTTACTACTCTACTCTGTACAACTTGTTCCCGGTGGATTCCTGTACTAATGAATCTAAACCGACGCAAATAGCCCAATTTCTAGAACACTGCGGCTTACCTACCCTCTCGGAAGCTGAACTAGAAATACTTAATAGGGAGGTTACTAATGAAGAGGTACTTAGTGTTTTAAGATCTCTCCAGCTCCATAAATCTCCAGGTCCAGACGGGTTTTCCAACACATATTATAAGACGTTCCAAGCAATCCTTTCCCCAATCCTGACGGAATTATTTAATATCTTCCTTCAGGGGAAGGAAACCATCCCTGATTCTATGCTATCTTCCTATATAATGTTGTCCCAAAGGAAGGCAAGGACCCCTCTTTGTGTGGAAATTATAGGCCCATAGCATTGCTCAATAGTGACTTAAAAATATTTACTAAACTGTTGGCACAACGACTAACCCCGCTGCTACCCAGATTGATCCACCCAGATCAGGTGGGCTTCGTAACGGGACGGCAAGCAGGGGACAACACCCGTAGGGCAATAGATCTTATTGACTTAATTCAATCACAGGGCACCCCGTCAGTGGTATTGAGCTTAGATGCAGAGAAAGCCTTTGATCGCCTAGATTGGACTTACATGACCCAATTACTTCAACATATAGGGTTCCAAGGCCCTTTTCTGCATGCTATCAAATTACTATATACGACTCCGTCAGCTTACTTAAAAATGAATGGAGATGAGGGAACCCCAATACACATTAGAAATGGTACGAGGCAGGGCTGCCCTCTCTCTCCCCTGCTCTATGCCCTCAGTATAGAGCCTCTAGCAGCTAAAATAAGAACACATCCAGATATCTCAGGTATAACAGTAGGCAGTGAGGAATATAAAATATCGCTCTTTGCAGACGACATTATGTTGACTCTTAGTAAACCATTTATTTCCTTACCCAACCTGCATCGTCTTTTACAACTTTATAGTACAGTAGCTGGATATAAAATTAATTGGTCTAAGTCGGAAGCCCTCTCCTTTCATTTAGAGGGATCTTCTAGGATAGCTCTCCAGGCTGATTTTCGTTATAAATGGCAAGCTTCTTATATTTCCTATCTCGGAATTAAATTGACTCCACATTATCATCAACTTTTCCGAACGAATTTCACGCCTGTAGTGAAACAGATTACATCGGATCTGTCAGATTGGAAACAATATAACGTCTCGTGGCTTGGTCGTATAGCTGCAGTGAAGATGTCTATTCTTCCCAAATTATTGTATCTATTCGAAACCATTCCTGTCCAAATCCCCTCCTCCACCCTGGATCAGATTCAAAAAACGATATTTCATTATATTTGGGGATCCACAAAGGCTAGAATACCCCGTTCGGTACTACTGGCGGGAAGGCATCAGGGGGGCCTTGCTGTTCCAAACATACGAAAATATTATGAAGCGTCACAGTTACGCCAAACATTGGCTTGGTTGCAACCTACACCACCCACACATTGGGCCAAATTGGAATCAGCCTGGTTCTCCCCCTTCCATATCAGTAACCTCATTTTGAGCGCTAAGCCTAAGATTCTAATACCGGCTTTAGCTCAAAGGCCTATAAAATTCACCCAATTTATATGGAAACGATGTCTCACACAGTACCGGGTCTGTACATTTCCCTCAGTTTTGACCATTCTTTCCGCGAATCCGGAATTTAAACCGGGCCAAAGTAGAACCTTCCATAGGGACTGGACCACGTACGCTCTAATCCGAATTAAAGATTTTATTAATCCTTTGGGGAAAAAATTTTATACATACGAGGAACTTTATGCAAAGTGTAACTGGGAATCTGATAAGAAACTGGAATATTTGCAGATTAAACATTATATTACGACATTACTTGGGCCGACGACTCCACTTCAGTTGACGCCGTTCGAGGCGGTTTTGGGGGGTACCTTCCCTTGCAAGGGCCTTATTTCTCAGTTATATAGATTAATGAATACATTACCTGGGGAACCCTTTCCCAAACACTCCTATATGCGATATTGGGAATCGGAGTGGGACAAAGGTCTGACTCTGAATCAATGGGAGGAAATTTGGGAAAATGCACGCAAAATTGTGGTTTGTACACAACAAAAGGAGAGTGTGTACAAAACCATGATGAAGTGGTACCTTACGCCAAATAGACTCTCCAAGATATATCCACTAAGCAGTCCTCTGTGCTGGAGAGGTTGTCAACTTACAGGCACGCTTTACCATATTATGTGGACTTGCCTGAAATTAAATGATTTTTGGTTGGAAATTGCTAAATTGATAACCTCGGTCATGAGGACTCCTATTACTGTTGAAATGCCCCAACTTATTACTAGCCCTCCCAGACCCAGGACTGACAAACGCTGCCCAAAAATGGATTAACCAAGTAGCTACTGTGGCTCGATTGGCAATCACCTCAAAATGGAAATCGTCAACAATCCCTACGATTCGAGAGGTAATCTCCAGACTCGACAAAAATAGGATGTTTGAGGAAATGACGGCGAGAATAAATGATACACTGCAACGGCATAATAATGTTTGGGGGAACTGGGATTACTATAAAACAGCAATGACCATTGCAAATTAAAATCTCTATATTTGGGAATTTTAGTGGGGAACTGTCATCTCATTACTGGTCTCCATATTATATTTTATTTTATTTTATTTTATTTATTTTTGTTTTATTCTATTGTGTTTTATTTTATTTTATTCTCTTCATCCTTTTCTTTTTCTTCTTTCTTCCTTCTTTTTCTTTAAGGTTCTTTGCTATCTCCCCTCATGCAAATGTCAAAATGAGAGTCTTCAACTGTAATGTTTAAATAATGGATAAGTCTGTTAAACAAAGACAAATGATATGAGGCTATGGATACTGTATTTGTACTTTATTGTGAAAACGAATAAAAATTTTAAGTTACAAAAAAAACAAAACGTTTTTTCAGTGTCAGTAAGCCCCATTTGAAAGCTGGAAAGAATCAGAAGATGAAGGCAAATAATTAAAATAAATAATGACGACCAATTGAAAAGTTTCAATGAGCCATAAAGTTATGCGATCCATTCTCCGGAAACCAGTTATCCAGAAATCTCCAAATTACGGAAAGTCTGTCTCCCATAGACTCCATGTTATAAAATGAATCCGATTTTTTTTTAATGATTTCCTCTTTCTCTAAAACAGTATCTTGTACTTGATCCAAATTAAGATATAATTAATCCTTATTGGAAGCAAAACCAGCCTATTGGGTTTATTTAATGTTTACATGATTTTCTAGTAGACTTAAGGTATGAAGATGCAAATTATGGAATGATCTGTTATGTGGAATACACCAGTTTATTATTATTACAGAGAAAAGGGAAATTCTTTTTTTTTTAAAAAATTTGGATTATTTGGATAAAATGGAATACAGCCTTTTCGTAATTTGGAGCGTTCTGGATAATGGGTTTCTGGATAATAGATTTTATACCTGTATTTACAATTTTAGCGACTTGGTGAAGTGAAATCCCTATAGTAAAAATGTACTCCCTGATCTCTCCTGTTTAGTTTATTAGCAGCTATATCTGCCTCATTATTTTGGGAGGAGATCAGGGCCTACCTTGGTGTACACAAGATATTAGGGTGGGCTTCACGCTCTACCAGAAATCTGAGCTGCTGGGTGTGTCTAGTTTATTTACATGAAGGAATATGTTAATATGTATCCATCCCATCTGCTTTAGTCTGAAACTGCCTTTCTGTCTTTTCTGGACTGTAATGGACATTTGTCTCTTACACTGAATATGGCAAACCTAGCAAGTATATTTCACCTTGCCTGACATCCATAGTGGCCTCACCTATATATATATATCTATATATATATATAAGCACTGAGGCCTCGCCTGCCACCCAGCATTTGTGTTTTTTAAGTTATTTACCTTTTTCTTCAGCAGCTTTCAAACTTGCAATTTCAGCAGTCTGGTTGCTAGGGCCTAGCTTGCCCTAGCAACCATGAATTGATTTGAGTAAGAGATTGGAATATGTACAGTATAGGAGAGGGCCTGAATAGAAATGTGAATAATAAAAAGTAGCAATAACAATAAGGGGCATATTTATCAAGGGTCGAATTTCGAATAGAAAAAACATCGAAATTCGAATTCAAAAAGACCAACCGAAATTAAGTCAAAGTTTTTTTGGGGGTCGAATAGGTCCGTTTTCGGTCTGTATTCGGCCACATTCCAAAAGAAGGAATAGCGTATTCGAATGAATTTGATTCAAAGTTTTTCCCAAAAAAAACTTTGATTTTTTTGAAGTCCACCAATTGACTCCGAGTAGGTTCTAGGAGGTCCCCCAAAGGCTAAACAGCAATTCCGCAGGTTTTAGATGGCGAATGGTCGAAGTGGAATTTTTAAAGAGACAGTACATTACAAATTTCAAATTTTTGATTTTTTTTGCAAATTTAAATCAAATTTGGAGTATTCCATAGTCGAAGTACACAAAAAATAGCTCGAAATTAGAATTTTTTCAATTCGAAAATCCACCTTGACCTTTGATAAATCTGCCATCAAATATGTAGCCTTACAGAGCATTTGTTTTTAGATGGGGGTCAGTGACCCCCGTTTTAAACAGGAAAGAATCTGAAGAAGAAGGCAAATAATTAAAAACTATAAAAAGGAAAAAATCAAGGCCAATTGAAAAGTTGCTTAGATTTACCCATTCTATAGGATACTAAAAGTTAACTCAAAGGTGAAATACCTCTTTAATGAGGATGAACCTGGCATAATAAAGGGGACACAAACATATTCCTTTTAAAAATAACACTACAATTTCAACTCCTAGGTTTCTTAGGAAGGCACCCCAAGCTTAATTTTTCATGCAAAGAGATTATGCCATGAGAATTATATCAGTAGTATATCATCTCACTATCATGTGGGGGTTAGTTTAGTTTACATACAAGTTATTGTCTTCTTTTTATTCATTCATTTAAAAAATGTTGAATTATTGGCTTAAAATGGACTCTCTGGACGACGGCATTGCTGTAATTGAGAGCTCCACTGGGGCAGGGCCTTATGGGAAAAATAAAAATCTTTGCTGGTAGGCCTGTCTGACCCTGCAGGTATGTTCCTGGTACAGGTATGAGATCTGTTATCTGGAAACCTGTTATCCAGAAAATGCCAAACTACAGAACGGCCTTCTCACATTATTAAGAAATACCCTTCCCTTTGTATTCAAAGGGTATAGGATCCTTTATCCAGAACCCCGTTATCCAGAAAGCTCCAAATTATAGCAATAGCCAGGTACAGGTATAGGATCTTTTATCCAGAAAGCTCCAAATTATGGAAAGGAAGTCTCCTGTACACTCCATTTTATTCAAATAATCCAAACTTTAAAACATTATTTCCTTATAATAAAAATGAAGCTTGTACTTTATCCCAACTAAGATATCATTAATCCTTATTGGAAGCAAAACCAGCCTATTGGGTTTATTTATTGCTTATATGATTTTCTAGGTATGAAGATCTGTTATTTGGAAAATGAATCCTTATTGGAAGCAAAACCAGCCTATTGGGTTTATTTAATGTGTAAATGATTTTTTAGTAGACTTGAGGTATGAAGGTCCAAATTATGGAAAGATCCGTTATCCAGAAAACCCCAGGTCCCGAGCATTCTGGATTAAAGGTCCTATATTTGTATAAAAAAATCCAAATTTACTTTACCTCCTATTTAGCCAAAAGTAATATACAACCCCCCCCCCCAATAACACAGCACTGTGGGCATATGTATATGATTCCACCATTTCTTAAAATTTTATTACTTTAACTTTTTAAATAAAAATGTTCCGTTGCTATTCTCTGAAGACAGATGACATCACAATAAGGATAACACCTTTGTGAGTCATCTGCTCTGTTGCTATTGGCTGAAGACCGATGACATCATAATAAGAATAACTTCTTGTGCTGTGTAAGGCTCATTTCCATTAAGAGCTGTTTTAGAGAGAGAGAGAGAGATTTGTTGTTTGGAGAGAGAGATATTTGTTGTTTGGAGAGAGAGAGATTTGTTGTTTGGAGAGAGAGAGATTTGTTGTGTGGAGAGAGAGAGATTTGTTGTGTGGAGAGAGAGATTTGTTTTTGTTTTTTGGAGAGAGAGAGAGAGATTTGTTGTGTGGAGAGAGAGAGATTTGTTTTTGTTTTTTGGAGAGAGAGAGATTTGTTTTTGTTTTTTGGAGAGAGAGAGAGATTTGTTTTTTGGAAAAAGATATATATTTTTTTTTTTTGGAGAGAGATTTGTTTTTGGAGAGAGAGAGAGAGATATTTGTTTTTCGGAGAGATTTCAGGTAAGTTTATGTACAATATTATATCCTATAGTATGACAAGGTACCGCTATATTTAGCCCTTATTCCATGGTTCAGTGTCTGAGTATTAGTATCAGAATTTTGTTTCAATTTGTAAGTAGCCATGGCACTCTATCACTTAGTGCTCCCTGCTAGATATATCATTATTATTGCACTTCAGCAGTGGATTTCATGAGAAATAAGGACTTTCATGTGTTACAATTGTGAACTATGAAAGAAAAAAGGCAATGCCCTGTCCTATTGCTCTGTATGCCAAGCAGGCTTTTTATAAGGACATCAGGCTTTACTGGAGGGAAAGGGAGTTTTTCAGCCTGAGTTCTAGACAAACCTTTAATATAGATGTGCTTCTTATTAGAACAGATCCCTAGATTACAGTCTGTATAGAGATGTGCTGCCCTTCTTACAGTTGTTACCGGCTAAACCAACTGCCTTTAGCAATGGGCCTGAGTGAGAGTGTCAGTTGATAGCAGCATGGATATAGACACTCACACACAAAACACAAAACAAACAAGTCAATAAACATGTACATTTATACCCGGGTGGGAACATAACCAATGAGGTTTAGGGGTGGGCATGTATTTAGCTGCACCAAACATAAAACATACAATTAACCTCCAGCTTCCTACCCATGATTATGTTCATTTTGGCTGCTCAGCCTATAGAATTATTGTACATTAGTAATGTATGTAATCATTGCTTTTCTGCCCCATTAAAGTTGCAAATACCAGTAAGTTTTTAAAGGGGAACTTTACCTTCACCATAACCTTTAGTATGTTATAGAAATTCTAATTCTAAGCAACTTTTCAGTTGGTCTTCATTTTTTCCCTATAATTTTTGCATTATTTGCCGTCTTCTTCTAACTCTTTCCAGCTCTCAAATGGGGGTCACAGATCCCATCTAAAACAAATGCTTTGTTAGGCTACAAATGTATTGTTAATGCTTCATCTTTCTATTCAGGGCCTTTCATATTTAAATTTCAGTCTCTTATTCAAATCAATGCATTGTTGCTAGGGTAATTTGGACCCTAGCAACCAAATTGCTGAAATTGCAACCTGGAGAGCTGCTGAGCAAAAAAACTCAAAAACCACTAACTTATAAAAAATTAAAACCAATGGTAATCCGGCGTGACACGACTGTCGGATGCAAATGCTGCAAGCTTTACCTTTGCGACACTATCCGACTTTATATTACTTACCTTGTTCCTGGCGCATCCGATTTGACGTGTGCGTTTTGTCGCCCAGAGTCGGATCGCATCAAAGTCGTCGTGTAGTCCTACCCTAAGACATGGGAGTCTGAAGACAAAAGGGGCCCAAAGACATGACTGGGCATTCATGTAAAATATGCAATACCCAATGCTACATCTCACTTACTTTTGATCTTACCCATTCCCACACCTTGTGACTCAACCCCTTCACCTTCTAGATCATAAGATCTTTTGGGCAGGGCTACCACCTCTTATATCAGTTATTGGTTGCTATGTATGTAATTCAATGTATGTTCAATATATAAACCTATTTATTGTACAGGGATAGGATCTATTATCCTGAAACCTGTTATCCAGAAAGATTCAAATCATGGGAAGGCCATCTCCCATAGACTACATTTTAATCAAATAAGATTTCCTTTTTGTTAGTACAGGCATGGGATCCATTTTCCCGGAAACCCATTATCCCGAAAGTTCCAAATTACAGAAAGGCTGTCTCCCATAGATTCTATTAGAATCAACTAATCCAAATATTTTAAAATGATTTCCTTTTTCTCTGTAATAATAAAACAGTCGCATGTACTTGATTCCAACTGAGATATAATTAATCCTTATTGGAAGAAAAACCAGCCTATTGGGTTTATTTAATGTTTACATGATTTTTTAGTAGACTTAAGGTATGAAGATTCAAATTACAGAAAGATCCGTTATCCGAAAAAACCCAGGCATTCCAGATAACAGGTCCCATACCTTCAATAATAAAACAGTAACTTGTACTTGATCCCAACTAACATATAATTAATCTTTATTGGAGGCAAAACAAACCTACTGGGTTTATTTAATGTTTACCCTTATGGGGAAGGTCCCGTGCATTCTGGATAACAGGTGCCATACCTGTACATAAATAAGATAATGGTGTAGTACAAGTATGAATTTAATAACTGTCAAATAAAAATGATTTGCTGAAAGTGTTGCCATCATGAAACGTTTTATTTCTTTTGTTTTTCTATGTTAGAAAGAGAATGGAGTATCATCTTGAGGAGGAGATTGTGGATATTACAGATTTAGGTAATGGACTTTATCAGTTACTTAATGTATTTTTGGAATGATACAATGACATAATTTTAAAATGTCTTAGAAAAATTGGCTTCTCGAAGTAGGGATGCACCAAACCCAGCATCCAGTTTAGGGTTCAACCCTACTTTGCAACATTTGGCTAACCTGTGTATTAGTATGCTCTTTATACAGAGAAGTATCTTTAAGTACAGTTTGAGGACTCTTCTTTTTAACTATAAGGCAGATAAGACTAACCGTATCTCTACTTCTCCTTGACAGACCAGGCCCCAGTGATGAGATCTTGGGGGTCTCTGATGGACCTTAGAGACGTAGAGGAGGTGGAAGAAGAACCATCAGAGGTGGAAGAGAAGAACAATGATGAATTAGGTATAATGATATCTATATTTATATTTACAAGTATAGGATCTCTTATCCCATAATTTAGATAAACATACTTTTATTCAACTAAAAATTCTTTTCAACTTTTGCTTGACAGATCAAGCCCCAGTGATGAGGTCTTGGGGGTCTCTGATGGACCTTCAGAATGGAGAGGAGGCAGAAGGAATAAAACCATCAGGTAGAAATCATAATATTATCTGCTGAAAAGTGCTTTGTATAGATTTGCATGGCTTCATATTCAAGATTTTTTCCTCTTGCTGTGTGGCTGATATGCTGTTAGACCTAATGAGAGCTAACCCTTCCTTCTATTTTTTTAGCAGCAAAGGACTGGAGACCAAAACTGAATCTCCCAAATTTGAATGTGGAAGAAGAGGAGATTAATAAAAAATCAGGTATAATTATATCTATATATATATATATACAATTATGGGATCTCTTATCCGGAGTTTTCCCCCCATAATTTAGATAAACATACTTTCATTCAACTAAAAATCTTTTATTCAACTTTTCCTTGACAGATCAAGCCCCAGTGATGAAATCTTGGAGGTCTCGGGGTGGAGAGAAGGCAGAAAGAGAATCATCAGGTAGAAATCATAATATTATTTGCTGAAAAGAGCTTTGTATAGATTTGTATTGTTTCAGTTTCAATACTATGATTGGCTCTGTGGCTGATATGGTGTCAGATCAAAGGAAAACTAACCCTTCGTTCTCTCTTTTTTATCAGCAAAGGACAAGAGACCAGAAATGGATCTCCTAGATTCTAAAGTGGAAGAGAAGGAGAATGATGATAAACCAGGTATAATTAATAATCTGTATTTATATATACAGGTATAGGATAAATTATCCAGAAACCTGTTATCCAGAAAGCTCAGCATTATTGAAAGGATATCTCCCATAGACTCCCTATTTTCCAAATAATCCATATTTTTAACATTGATTTCCCTTTTCTCTGTAATAATAAAACTGTACCTTGCACTTGATCCAAACTAAGATATATTTTATCCTTATTGGAAGCAAAACCAGCCTGTTGGGTTTTTTTAATGTTCACATGATTTTCTAGTAGAGTTTAGGTACGAAGTTTCAAATTACGGAGAGATCTGTTATCTGGAAATCCCCTGGTCTGGAGCATTCTGGATAACAGGTCCCATACCTGTACAAGTATATATAAATGTTTCATACAAAGGTATATCTGTTAGACATAAGGAGAACTTACCCATTCTTTCACTTTTTCTTTTTTAGACCCAGCCTCAGTTAGGAGCTCGGGATCTGTTACCGATCTGATACAAGAAAAAGAGCAGGAAGTTGAGACAGGTCTGAATCATAATTTAATGTATTGTGCTTTGCTCGTCTAATCCTTTAGCATACGATCCAGTTGATTAGGAAAAGGTTATGTGGGTTCATTTGTAGTTTTGGACTATTCAAATGCCATTTATTGGAGTAGTTACATGTATTGGGGCCTATGCATGTCGGGGGTTGTGTCTAAGTTTTGCACCTCCCTGTCTATAGTATAGGGTTTATATTTTTCCCCCTTGCCCATGGTTCTCTATATATACCATTGATGCTGTATGTATTTATTGTATGATGGTAGTTTTTGTCATGTATGTTCAGCTTCAAAACAGCATTGACGTTGTATACATTTCTATCTTCTAGATAACATCAATAAGGAGAAAGCAGATGTCCTTCCAGCAATAGGCAACACTGGTAAGTGTTGGCTATTAATAATTTCATAATTACTATTACTGGGAGGTGCCAAGTTGTTAAGTACTTCTGTGAATTCAATCACATACTTATTACCCCTGGCTGGCACATCAGCTTTAGTTAATGTTCACTTAGTTCTAGGCCACCATCTTTTTCTTCTTCCCAGGTGTCCCTGGTGTGACTTCTAGTAGGGAGTAGAAAACCCACAGGTCTGTTGAAACACTTTAAGTGTTTATTACAGAGTGCAGTACAACACTTTTGGGCGTACCCCTTTGTCAAGTATACAGAACATACAAAGTAGTGCATATAAATAGGCTAACAATCATCCAATTAAATGATCCACCAATTAGTAAAGTGTAGATTTCAGAGAAGAACATCCTCCCTTACAAACCAGAACATCTAAAAGCATAGAAAAGCATAAAGAACTAGCAGTGTAAAATGTCCAATCTTGATCCACCATAGTTCCATCAAGCGAGATGTGTCCAAATAAAGTAATAGAGTCCAAAAAGGTGATAAAAAGTAGTAAAAATCAGTGATGCAACACAGTAAAAAATAGCTGCTAATAGCATAAAAAGTCCATAACAGTACCCGTTTATTTTAATCTGAAACCCCAACACGACATTTCCCGCATATATAACATCACATAAATTAGGAGGTATATATAATTAATCTTACCCTGTTTGAGGACAGCAGAAGAATATAATAACTGACCCTGATTAATTTGTTAGTTGGACTTTGCTTATCTGCAAGAAAAAAAATGCATAATAAATCCATTAACAAAAATGTTTTTTTTACAAGAAACAAGACATATTGTATACTTCGTTCAATCCCTTAGGTTGTCTGGTTTGAATAAGCCACATCCATTAAAATTCCCTATGGAGTTGCTCTGCACTCCGTAATAAACACTTAGGGGCAGATTTATCAAGGGTCGAATTTCGAAGTGGAAAATACTTCGAAATTCGACCACCGAAATGGATTACTTCGACTTTGAATGTCGAAGTTTTTTTTTTAATCGAATTTGGCCGTTTTGGGTCAAAGTCAAAACGTTCGATGAACTCCTTTGGATCGAACGATTTCAACGCTCGATCGAACGAACAAACGATTTTACTTCGACTTCAAAAACTTAGCCAAATGTTGGCTATAGGTTCTAGGAGGTCATAGGCTAACATAGCAATTCGGCAGGTTTAGGATGGCGAAGTGTCAAAGTTGAAGTTTTTTTAAAGAGACAGTACTTCGATTATGGAAAGGTTGAATATTCGAAGTATTTTCAATTCGAATCAAAGTTGAATTTAGGCCTATTTGATGGTCGAATTACCCAAAAAATAGTTAGAAATTCTACATTTTTAACTTCAAAAATTCACTTCAACCCTTAGTAAATCTGCCCCTTAAAGTGTTTCAACAGACGTGTGCCATTGGGTTTTTTACTGGACTATTGCTAAGAGGTGGCCGAATCTCCACCTGTGTGTGCCAGGCATCTTTGTACCGCCTATCGGGCAGCAGGGTGTGCAAAGTTCAATAGCATTGAATGAAGTGTTTGCTTTTAAACGTGTGACAAGTAAATTCAACCTGTTTATTGGTTGCTATTACTAGAGTAATATATGCTTCTTATATCTAGGGATGCACCGAATCAGGATTTGGTTCGGGATTCGGCCAGGATTCAGCCTTTCTCAGCAGGATTCCGATTCGGCCGAATCCTTTTGCCCAGCCGAACGGAATCCTAATTTGCATATGCAAATTAAGGGTGGGAGGGAAATGACATGACTTTTTGTCACAAAACAAGGAAGTAAAAAATAATTTTCCCTTCCCAACCCTAATCTGCATATGCAATTTAGGATTCGGTTCGGTATTCGCCAAATCTTTCTTGAAGGATTCGGGGGTTCGGCCGAATCCAAAATAGTGGATTCGGTGCATCCCCACTGCCTCAAACAATAGTCTCACATCCCCTTTCCCTTTGACCCATAAAAAGAATATTAAGAATATCCAGAAGAGTCCAAAGAGTCCCAATTATCCCATTAGCTGCACTTTTACAAATAAAAAAACTGCAGATAAATATCACCTTAAAACGCCACCAGGCTGCCCTTCCATCAATTGATTTTGGCCCTATGTTTGTGATTAATTAATATTTGCACCCTGGCATTAACCCATAGCAACCAATCCTTTTTCAACTGGCTGCTAGTGATCTGATTGGTTGTCCTGGGATCCTGGCCAGATAATCTGAATGAGGGTGAAAGAAATACAGATTACGTTGTGTTTATATAAAATAATATTTCTCCTGTTTATCATTATAATATGTTCTTTATAATAAATATGTTTTCCCAGTCTTGCAGAACACCACTCGACTGTGGAAGCCCAAGTTGCGGCGCCCAACTTTTGTTTTTGGTAAGTGGAATTTCATTGATCTGTCTATAGGGACAATGTCAGTGTAGGCTTGTGGTACCCCAGTGAGCTTTAATGGGAATTGCATTCAAATTCACTGCCCATGTGCCTATACCATTGACATTATACCCTGTTAGATGTTTAGCTTTACATCTATAATTCCAATTTTATCATTATCCCATGATTTTTATGGAAAATATTTATTTTTATCCAGTCAAACAAAATGTCGCACCAAGTTTGAAAGAAGAAGAGTTAGAGCGCCCAACTGCTGGTAAGTTATACCATTATTATACCCTTCCATGTACATAATGATATTAATATTGTATGCCAAGTGTACTGAGCTCTTTACATTAATTATATCTATACTTTCCTACTAGACACCACCAAAGCAGACGATGGGCCTGCCAATGTCACACCAAGGTCGAAAAAATATGAGTTACAGCGCCCAACTGCTGGTAAGTTATACTATTATTATACGCTTCCATGTACATAATTATATTCATATTGTATGCCAAGTGTACTAAGCTCTTTAAATTAATTATATCTATACTTTCCTACTAGACACCACCAAAGCAGACGATGGGCCTGCCAATGTCACACCAAGGTCGAAAAAATATGAGTTACAGCGCCCAACTGCTGGTAAGTTATACTATTATTATACCCTTCCATGTACATAATTATATTTATAATGTATGCCAAGTGTACTGAGCTCTTTAAATTAATTATATCTATATTTTCCTACTAGATACCACCAAAGCAGACGCGGGGCCTGTCAATATCACCCCAAGGTGGAAAAAATATAAGTTACATCGCCCAACTGCTGGTAAGTTATACCATTATTATACCCTTCCATGTACATAATGATATTTATATTGTATGCCAAGTTTACTAAGCTCTTTAAATTAATTATATCTATTTTTTCCTACTAGATACCACCAAAGCAGACGAGGGGCCTGTAAATATCACCCCAAGGTGGAAAAAAGATCAGCTGCATCGCCCCACTGCTAGTAAGTTATACTATTATTATAGGTACAAGAGGGGGTTGTGGGTGCACTCCTAAGGCCATAAAAAAAAAAAAATTTAAATACAATAATCCCCTGTCTAAAAAAGAAGGGTTTTTTGTTACAAACTTATGATCATAAAATTGTAAGCCGCCATACCACGTCAAGGTAAACCCCATATGGCGGTCCCTAACCTGTTTACCTGTGATCAAAATATAAAACCTTGGTTTCAGTCTGTGGACTAGATCCTCCCCCGCCACCTGCATATGCGGCTTTTGAAGGGGAGACTGCCCAGACCAACGCCCATTAATAAATAAATAAATAAATGTTATTGTGAAGAGACTATAATGAAGGAAAAGTAAAGTTGTATATATAAGTGCACACTTGTGTGTGTATGTGTGTGAGTATAAGTATAAGTACAGGTGTGAATATAGATGTAGAGGGAGATGAAAAAGGAAAAGCTAAATGTGGAGTGTAATAGGTGTAATGTGTGTGGGTCTGTGCAAGTGTTACCTAGTGATAAGTGCAGCAAATATAATGGGTGTCTCACAGGCGTTGGTAATAAAAAGGCCAAAGCCTCCCCAGCCGCTAGCATTTGTGGCTTTTAAGGGAGAGAAATTGCCCAAACCAAGGATTAATAAAAAACAACAAGGACATAGGGCCACCATTAATTTAAAGGGGTGGGTAGGAGGGTGCACTAACCACATGAAGCTCAGCCACAGCTTCCGGCTACATTTCAGGTACAAGAGGGGGGTTGTGGGTGCACTCCTAAGGCCATATAAAAAAATTTAAATACAATAATCCCCTGTCTAAAAAAAAGAAAAACAGGGTTTTTTGTTACAAAGTTATGATCATAAAATTAAAAAAGCCACAAATGCTAGCGGCTGGGGAGGCTTTGGCCTTTTTATTACCAACGCCTGTGAGACACCCATTATATTTGCTGCACTTATCACTAGGTAACACTTGCACAGACCCACACACATTACACCTATTACACTCCACATTTAGCTTTTCCTTTTTCATCTCCCTCTACATCTATACTCACACCTGTACTTATACTTATACTCACACACATACACACAAGTGTGCACTTATATATACAACTTTACTTTTCCTTCATTATAGTCTCTTCATAATCACATTTATTTATTTTATTTTTTTAAATGGGCGTTGGTCTGGGCAGTCTCCCCTTCAAAAGCCGCATATGCAGGTGGCGGGGGAGGATCTAGTCCAGATTGAAACCAAGGTTTTAAATTTTGAACGCAGGTAAACAGGTTAGGGACCGCCGTATGGGGTTTACCTTGATGTGGTATGGCGGCTTACCAATTTTATGATCATAACTTTGTAACAAAAAACCCTGTTTTTCTTTTTTTTAGACAGGGGATTATTGTATTTAAATATTTTTTGATATGGCCTTAGGAGTGCACCCACAACCCCCCTCTTATACTATTATTATACCCTTCCATGTACATAATGATATTTATATTGTATGCCAAGTGTACTGAGCTCTTTAAATTAATTCTATCTATTTTTTCCTACTAGATACCAGCAAAGCAGACTATGGGCCTGTGAACAGAAAAAGAAACATGGGTAAGCTTTTAGTTAGTCTTTAGATTTTTTTTCTATTTACATTGTTTGTTTTAAGCCTGACTGTAAGGTCAAGGCCTTCTCTTGCCATGTAACAAAGTTGGGAATTAATAGATTTACGTATACAAGTATCATTCTTTAGTTACAAGTATATCCAGTCCTGCAAAAAAAGTGCCCCCTCCCCCAATTTACCAGGACCTGAGTGTTGAGGCCTGTGGCCATTCCGTTAAGGCAGAACACAGTGTGCAAAGTGCAAAAAAGTTGCAGATTGTGGCATTTTTGTTTGCACACTGCGTTCTGCATAGTAAATGACCCCATAGTTGTAAAATACATCATATTATAGAAGATATTCTGTTAACAAAGACACTGACTACTACATAGCACCACATTGATTGCTATTACTAGATTTGAGGGTTCTGGTTTTGATCCCTAAAATCTTCTGCAGGTAGTCTGTATGTTATCATTTGTTTTTTGGGGTTTTGATCCCAAGCATGATTACACTCATTTTAATTAGCTTTTTATCATAGTGACCCTAGAGTGTGATAGGTCATTGTATTTCTCTAAATAAACATATATATATTTATCTGTCTTCTAGACAACATCAATATAGAGGAAAGAAGCTCCCTGCCTAAAAAGAGAAAGAGAGGTAAGCTCTTGGATGTTGATAATTCACAGTTCACATTCTTCAGAGAATTTGAATACATTTGGAAGCTTGCCATTTGAATAGTATTTCAATATGTATAGTTATATATAATATATATCTTTATTTATCTTTTAGGCCACGTCAATATGGATGAAAGAGGCGGCATGCCTAAAACAAAGGACAAAAGAGGGGGTATGCCTAAGATTATGGATGAAAGAGGCGACGTGCCTAAAAGGAGAAAAATAAGTAAGTTGTTGACTGTTAATAATTCATAGTTCACTTTCTTTCAAGAATCTAAAAACATTTGAAAGCTTGACGTTTCAATATTATGGACGTTTATGCTCTATGACCCCTCCTATACACATAACTATTGGAACTGGCGTATTGGGATTGGGATTGTTGACTTGCAGCACTATAATCCTTGGCTTGACTCTGACTATGTAACTACTGACTACTACTCTCTGTACAGGGATTATATGCTGCCCCTGCATGAGGTTCAAGCCAATAACACAGGGGGTAGATTAACTTGATAAAGCCCTAGAGAGCATATATCTGCAGGGTAAATGGACACATGCTATATAACAATATATCCTGAAAACCCCAGGTCCCAAAGCATTCTGTATTACAAGTCCCATGCCTGTACCAGTTGATGCTATAATGTTCTTGGACACAACTTAAAACAAGCTATATGCAGAAATAACATTTATTCACAATACATTACTATCTTGTCATTTTTAGCCTTTGAAGATTTCCCCCCAAAGTGGAAGAGAGAGAAGCAACATTGTTGGAACCATGGTGAGATATTTTACGTTTTTCGTTAATGTGAAGCAGAGGAAGTAGTTACAATGAATGTTCTATATGTAGGTCTGTGAAACTTAAATTAGTAAGATATGAGGAACCCCTGATATCTTGAATTTTATACGTTAGATAGCAGATATTTAGGGCAATCATGTTAATGATTGCATTTACTTTACACAATACCAGACTATATCCAACACAGTAGGGCAACACACTTGTTTAGATCAATGGAATGGTTATAAACTTTATTCCTATTTTATCATTATTTTATGATTTTTACTGAAACTATCATTTCTTTCTTTTTTCAGCCCCTCGAAATCACACTGGCAGGTGGAAGAAAGACGAGCAATGCCTAAACAATGGTACAATGTTTTTTTCTATATCTATTTTAAAGGAATAGAACCCCAAAATGACTATTAATATCATCATTATCTTTTTATAATACAGATATGGGATCCGTTATCTGGAAATCTGTTATCCAAAAAGCTCCAAATTATGGGAAAGCCATCTCCATAGACTCCATTTTATACAAATTTTTTTTAAATGATTTCCTTTTTCTATGTAATAATAAAATAGTAACTTGTACTTAATCCTATCTAAAATATAATTAATCCTTATTGGAAGCAAAACAAGCCTATTAGGTTTAATTAATGTTTACTTGATTTTCTAGTAGACTTAATGTACGAAGATCTGTTATTTGGAAAATTAATCCTTATTGGAAGCAAAACCAGCCTATTGGGTTTATTTAATGTGTAAATGATTTTGTAGTAGACTTGAGGTATGAAGGTCCAAATTATGGAAAGATCCGTTATCCAGAAAACCCAGGTCCCGAGCATTCTGGATTAAAGGTCCTATATTTTTATAAAAAATTCCAAATTTACCTATTTAGCCAAAAGTAATATACAACCCCCCCCCCAAATAACACAGCACTGTGGGCATATGTATATGATTCCTCCATTTCTTAAAATTTTATTATTTTAACTTTTTAAAGAAGACAGATGACATCACAATAATAAACAATTAATAATAAATTATAGAAAGATCCATTATCTGGAACACCCAAGTCCCAAGTATCTGGATAATAGGCCTCATACCTAACACACAAACTTTAATAAGTCACCTGACACAAATTTTATCACTAAGCGCTGATTATAGCTGATAATATAACTTGGCACCATTTATGAGGATATAATTTACAGATTTATTTTATTATGAAAATAAATCTCTGAACAGACTAGTTATTAGAATGTGTATTATGCCCTAACTGTTATTTTTCATTTTAGGATTCTTTACTTGGAACAAGCCAACTATTCAAGTCACAATTGAAATGAGTAAGTGTCCTCTATGATATGCAAAGGCACTAAGGGGTTCTGTAATAATAATAATTATATATATATATATATGTGTGTGTGTGTGTGTGTGTTTGTGTCAATATATCATATTACCATATTATATCATATTTTTGGAGAAGAGGAACATTATTCCTTATAATACATAGGGGTTTGTGATCTGTTATGTGCAGGTATAAAGGGAGGGTGAACAGAAGACAAGAAGTATGGGGAGATAGGAAGCAACCATGTAGTTAATAAATATTTATGCCTGAAGTTGTCTGTATTTACTATAAGCAATGTACTTTATGTTGCAGGGCCTGAAAGCTCTTACCAGCGAAAATGGAGCCAGCCTAAGGCAGAACACGATTTCGTCCATATTAAGAACTCATTGATATAAAGTGCAGGGCCTAAAAGATTTACCTGCAAAATGGAGCCGGCCTAAGAGTAGAAGACAATTTCATCCATATTAAGAACGCATTGATAAAATGTTGCAGGGCCTAAAAGATCTTACCAGCAAAAATGGAGCCGGCCTAAGAGCAGAAGACGTTTTCGTCCATATTAAGAACGCACTGATAAAATGTTGCAGGGCCTAAAAGATCTTACCTGCAAAAATGGAGCCGGCCTAAGAGTAGAAGACAATTTCATCCATATTAAGAACGCATTGATAAAATGTTGCAGGGCCTGAAAGATCTTACCAGCAAAAATGGAGCCAGCCTAAGAGTCACTGGACACCTGCCATTTGGCTACTACGTGCTTGGAAGATGTCGGGTGAAGGGAACCAGTCCGTCTGGATCTATCTTGTTCTGACGGAGATAGTCGTGTCCTCCCAATTGGTCACCCCTGGTATGTAATTGGCTGATGAATGCCAAGAATGTTGGACTCCGCCCATATGGATAATCTGATAAGTCCTTCATTGCTACTGTTGCTGCGGGCGTTCCCCTTGGTGATTTTAGGTACGCTAGTACCGGTTGTCGGTCGTCGGATTGGATTCGGGATTGGCGTAGACGAGTAAAAGGAAGCCCAAGTAGGAGAGCATTTGCCGAACGGCCCTGAGTTCCATATATTGATGTGTGGGCTCTAATTCCTCTCATGGACCATTGTCCTTAGCAAGAACAAGGTTTTTCCATGGCTGCTCCCTGCACCTTCTTGTGCAGACTGGCAATCTGTGGGCGTGATCACTGCTCCATGGGGATGAGATCCAACAGGCGTCCTGTGTGACGGTTGCTTTGTTCGTACCACACCCACCACGATCCCATGCTGAGTTCTGATGTTTGCCTTGCTTGATATTGTAAATAACTTGAAACAGAGAGATCGTCGTGCTTTTTTTTCCATGACGAAGGAACTCCGTCTGCAATGGCGCCGCATGTGGAGAGATTGTGCGTAAGATAAATGCCTCAGTTGATGACACCGAGATAAGGCCTAAGAGTACTGGAGGCAATCTCCGCTGTCGTTACAGTTTGACAGAGAGAATTCGCTTGGTTCGAGTTGTATACTTGAGATGTACTACCTGGGTGTCGTTCGAGAGTGGAGATTCTGCATGGACTATTTGGTTGAACATCAATTCCCAAGAAAGTTTTATCTCTGAGTAGGTCGCACGGTGCTTTGTGGTTAATCACCCAGATTTTTGTAAAGATCTAAATTGCATGTTCGGTGTGGCGTGGTGCGTGGAGAAAACGATTGGTGCTAGGAGGGATATCCGTCGTGAAGTGGTAAATGGAACTGATGGTATTTCCCCATTGTTTCTTAGGATGTCATATGATAGGTGCCAGGACGTTTTGTGGAACACCCTCGGTGCTGGGTCAATCGCCGAACCGGTCATGCCTGTGTAATGGAGTGATCGCTGCCTACTGCAAAACGCAGATAAGTTATGATGTTGGTTATTGGGATAGGGTTGTATATGCCTTCTTTGATGTCTAATTGGTGTCATGAAGTTGTTTGGCTCCATTGGTATTTGATTACGGAGCGATAGGGTCGCCATTCTGAAGCTCCTTGTCTTGGTTGTGAATAAATCTTTGGAGGCGTGTGAGATTAGGACTGTGTCGAATTGACCTCCTGTGTTGTCTACTAAGCAATGTATCTGTTATTACGTGCCCTCCTGAGGCGATGCTGTTGAGGTGCACTGTGTGCATGAACCTTTGGTTTGCAAACATCTGTTGTACACAAGGTCAAGAGTGCTTTTTCTTTACTTTTGGGTTGCGGGATATGTGATGATGGTAAGAATGCTCGTCTGAGATGATTTTGAGGGAACGAAAAGTAATCTTGTAGCACGCTTTGAACTAACCTGAAGAACCCAGTTTGTCTGTTGGACTGAGTTCTGCCGACACCTGAGAAGAAAGAGAAGAAGCCTGCCTCCAAAGCCTCCTCCGTCTCTGGTGTGGATGTAGGCTTCATGGCTTCTGTGGGCTTCTGACCACCTGGTCCTCGCTACTTTGCTTTGTTGGCGCAGGGCCAAGTGGTTTTATATCTCATTGCTGGAAGAGGGCGAGAAAACGTGATGTATTGGGTTGTGGCGCGGGGGCTTCTGTAACCAAGGAGTTTTGGGGGAGTCCCCCAATCGATGGCCGCGCATCAGGGGGTACACAGGGGGTACAAGTGTAACCGGGCCTGGGCCTGAAAAGAGGGGCCCGGCAGTACTGCACATGTTTAAAAAAGAGCCGGCCAGGCCATTGGTGGGCTGTAAATGGAGAGGTGATAATCCCGGGCATGCCGGAGCCGCTCGTCTGGGCTGGTCCCAATGGCGCACGACTAGCCTCCGGCTCAGTGATACACCCCGCCCTTCCTCTCTACATCCATCTCATTATTGGCTATGCCTGTGCACCGCACGCTGGGCGTGCACGTGTCCATTGTGCTCCGATCCAGGATCCACAGCTCATCAAGTTCTCACCCCTTCCGCACGCTGAGATGTTTTAAAAAACAAAAGAAAACGTATCTGGTTGGGCTGCCGTCTGCGCATGCGCGTCAGCGAGGGCAGCAGCAGGGGCGGGCTTGCCAGTCGTGTTATTTTTACTTCAATACTTGGCTACCTGCTTTGTATCTCATTTCAATCACAGTCTGTTGTCTTTTTGAAGTGAGTAAAGTTTCCATCTAGCTCCACAGCAGACGAGTTAAAGGAGCATTGGTCGGAAGACCATGTCTAGTTGGGGTTGTCTGCTTTATAACGGAGTGCAGCTTGTGCCCGGCTGGTCCTAACTTCTGGTTGCTTGCGTGCTAGAATGGTTGGCACGTGGCGCCTGTGTTTTAGGGGACAGACAGTGTCTACACATTGTAATCCTTGTCTAGTTGGCATTGATTCCTTCAGTTCCGCTTAATTTTTGAGTGTTTCTATTTGACTTTTACACCTCTGTAGCTCTTATATACCTTTGCTGGGTGGAATTAGGGGTGGGAGGCCAGGGATCTTTTTTTTGAACGGGGCTCCGTGTTTACTATGCGGCTGCCCAAACGACCTCTGTTTGTATTTGCCGTTGCGCTCAGGACGAAAAATCTCCTGCCTTGTGGCAGGAATGCGCTTTTTTCGCCTGTGTACGGTCCGTGTTTGTTAAGCTCTGGTCCAGAAGAGGTGTTCTCGGCTAAAGGCAGGGTGCACTAAAGTTTTTCCCTTGGGTGCCAATTTCCCTTCCATTGGCGTGCCAGAGTGCCCTGCGATTCACAAGGTTTGAGCGGATGCCCTAGTTAAATGGATATACTTCCATGGTGCATTCGTAAAGGAAATCAAAAGTTTAGCAATGCGTCAGTTCAACTTGTATTAAAATGAATCTTGCCCGTAATGTTGTAGGAGCTCTTGATCCAGAATTCGCTGTTCTTGCTAGCCCTGCGCGCTTTTTTGGTGTTTTTTTTTTGTTTTTTTTTTTTTGTTGTTGTTTTTTTGGGTTTTTCTTTGTTACCGGGCGGTTTGTTGGTCTGAATATAACTGCCTGTAATTGTATTGCCTCTCCTGAGATTATTTTCCATCCCCGCCCTTATCCATTTGGTCTTTAAAATGCATTGCAGTCTTCTGTTCGGAAGCGTAGTGTATTTGGAAGGGCGGGATACTGCAGATCCAGTCTGTGGAGCTTTGGTCCTTTTTTGAAACCGAACTCTGTGGTATCTGGGTACTTTAGAAATTTTTTTTTCCTAATGCTCATCGAGTTTCAGTGCATACGCCACTCCGTCTCATACTTGAGCTTGGACTTAAAACACTGGAAAACATTTTGGTTTCTTTGTGTGCATACCTAATACTTTGTTGATACTGGGCAGATGTATCTTTTAAATCTAAAGGTTTTGAAGCATTGTCCCTAGTTTTGTCTGCGTCCTTGCTCAGAAGTAATGACACGACAATGCCCCCCTCCAGATAAGGAAGCTTCTGAATCTTGTGAAAGTGAAGAGTGCCCCGATTCCTCCTGAGGACAAATCCTGGGTCTGAGAGATAAGGAAGGCGAGATCATGCTTTCGCTTAGAAAGTGCCCTGTAGATTCAAAGACTGTTGGATGGTCATGTTTAACCCACTTTAACCATAGTCAGTAAGCTGATTTTTTTGTGAGTTTGGATGATGGCCAGGTTGGTCCCATCTGAGGAAGACTGAGATTGTTCTGGGTCTAAGTCTGCTTGCAGAATTGGGTATTAACTTAATTCACCTTCTGGTGTCTCTTGTCTAAGTGAGTCTGGCGTCATTGGTGGAGCATGGGTTGTGCTAAGCATTGGGGAGGTGGGTCAGGCAAGTTACGCTTTTTGACCCTTTTATGATTTTGCACTGTGGGACGTTTTTGGGGCTCTTAATCCTGCAGGTGGCATGTCTTGAATTAGATGTCTAAGGCGCCCCTGTAGGAACCTCCATTGCTATGAGACCCGATCAAAATAAAACTGTAGCTGGCCGTTTTAGCAAGGTGCCTTTACAGGCAACTCTCTTGTACTTCCTGGAATGGCGTGAATAACAAGCGCGCTGTCCGGAAAATACCAGGAAGTCCCCGCCTCCATGCTGAGAATGAAGAGTCGCAATACTTGAGCACGCTGTAACCTAGCACCGAGCAAATAAAAAAGGCGCCAGCTTTGGAAGGAGCGCTTCCTGCACTAAAGAGGAATGACTTTCAAACCCTACTAACCTGTAAAGCGGTCTGTCTCCGTGAAAGCGCCCCAGTATCTGGAAAGCAATACATTCCTCAGTCCACTGACGAGGGAATTGCAATCTCCTCATTTTGTGCCCGTTAGGGCCTGACTGTCCTCTGGCACACCCCTTGTGAACCAACTAAAAGGTGCCGTTTGGTACGCCCCACCTGGCAGGCAACGCAAGAGGGGGAGCCCAGCCCAAGACCCCTAGGGAAATGGACCATCGCATCCCCTGGGAAATAAAAACTAAACCTACCTGACATTTGTCTTTTTTTTAATTTTTTTTTAAATCTGGGGAATAAAACCCAGTGTCCAACCCTCCGCTGTAGCAGGACAAAAGGAACTGCCGAGTGTGAGGCGGGAACTCCAGTTATACCAAGAAAGGAGGAGCTGACAATTCAGAATTCCTTTGTCCTGCCTCCCAGAGGTATCAAGTTAAACCCCCAAGACACTCTGCACTGACAGTAACGGGCTGCCCCCAGGAAGGGGCAATGCTTTGTGTGCCTAATATAAAATTACTGATGCGCCAACTGGCCATCTTACAGTACAGATGTGATATCTTGTGCAAACTGTTTGTTTTAGGGTATGCACTGAATCCACGATTTTTGGGGGTTCAGTCAGAATCCTTCGTGAAAAGTTAAACGGAATACGGAACCCTAATTTGCATATGCAAATTAGGCCAGGGAAGGGTGAAAGAACCATGTGCTGGCAGGAGTGGCTAGATTTTTTTAGCTCCATCGGTTGTGTGGTGTAATGTCACGTGATTAACAAGGTGGACGGATTGTTTGTCAGGCATCTTTTATTCAGCCAGAATTCCTAATCCTGGCTAAAAAAAAAAAAAAGGCTGAATCCTGGATTTGGTGCATCCCTAGTTTGTTTCCCCATCAAATCCCTAATGTTATCAGATCAGTTTCCCGTGGAATACACGTAAAGCAGATGGGTTCAGGCAGAAAATCCCTATTCCCTTGGCCAGTGTGGGCAGTTCACAGTTATCCTGCAAGGGTAACTTGGCTAAAATGCAAGGTCTAATCTGGATCTACCCCTTACACATCCCCCACCACACATTCTCTAGAGGATTTTTTTTTTTTTAAATTCCTGACCTGTTTGATCTTCCATCCACAGATAAAAAAATCACTTCTCATTCATAGTGTTTGTGTGGTTCCCCAGTTGGAGTAATTTTACACCCCCAGCAGGGTCGGTAGCAGGTCTGGGAAAGAGGAAAAAAGGAAAAGCAGGGAGCCGGGTTTAAGTCAGATGGTCTGGCTGGGGCAGGGGTTTGCCTAACTAGACCAGTTGCCTGTAGAAGCTACTCTATTCAAACATGTGGTCACACTATAAACATGTAATCATCAACCAGCAGGGGCTATACTGTACATATTGGTATGTGTATGGCCAGCTTATTGATTTTGTGGCTCTTCAGGAAACAAATCATATACAGCAGCAGTAGGTTGGGTGTGCCACTGGCTTAATATCACACAGCAAGGGATAATAGGGAAGAGACGACAACAAATCAAGATTGGCATTTATTTTAATATATCAATTCTGCATATGAATATACACACACGCAGAACAACACAACGCAGCATACAAAATCTATCAGTGGAGAAGGATTTAAAATGAAGATCCGTCTCTGAAGGGCAAATGCCCAAGTCTCAGAGTCTGTGTTCCTGTGGCAGCTCTCCGGCATTCATATAATAACTCTCTATTGCATCCAATCGGTAGGAAACGTATATAAACATTAATCAGTGCAGTCTCTAAGCACAGGGCACTATGTGGCCACCAGAGAACTCTGAGATTCCACGTACTGCATCGCTTTCTCTTTCACGGCCCGGACGCTCTCGTGCTTCCATATTTCTTTTCATACTCCAAGTAGCGCTTGAAAAAGAACTTGATCTTTTTAGCTGCCAAGCTCAGATGAATCAAACGCTCAAAAATGTCCCTGTTGGAAGAAATGGCTTATTAATCAGTCAGACAAACAAGTGATGGGTGCCCACGGCTTAGAAGCGCTAAAGCAGTGATCCCCAACCAATAGCCCGTGAGCAACATGTTGCTCACCAACCCCTTGACTGTTGCGTTCAATGGCCTCAAAGCAGGTGCTTATTTTTGAATTCCTGGCTAAGAGGCAAATTTTAATTGCATACAAATCAGTTGTACTACCAATTGAGCCTCACGTAGGCTCCCAGTCCACATAGGGGCTACCAAATAGCCAATCACAGCCCTTATTTGGCACCAGAGACTTTCATGCTTGTGTTGCTCCTCAAATCTTTTTGTATCTAAAGGTTGCTCACTGGTAAAAAAAGGTTGTGGATCCCTGCTCTAAAGAATGCTTTAAAGGGCAAGTGATAACAGGAAATGAAAATGACCTAAATAAATTTATAAAAAAGCCTCACTTACTCTACGTGTGTAGGACACAAGAATTGGTGCAGTGAATGATTAGAACGGATAAAGTTTAGAAACATTTTATAAGGATATATTTTACAGACATCGGAAATTAAACCCTACCAATGAGCTCTTTTAATAGACAAATGTTGGTTATTGTTTACAGAGAGCTATACATGGAAGTACTTACCTCACTTCCTTTTGGCTGCCATGTTTCACCATCATGTCAATATAAACAGACCAGAGGTCTGTACGTTTTGGGTAGCTGCTCAGCGTGCTCTCAAACAGGGCTTTGGCCCGCTCAGTGTCTCCCAGCTGAAATTCTAACTGGGCAAACTTGGAAATCACATCAAAATCTGCAAGCAGAAAGAGAAACCAGTTTCAGAATCTGCCCTGAGCCCTGCAACTTGGACATGGAAGTTGTTTCTTTATACAAAATGGAGACTGACCATACACAGGCCCATTGACCCATTCAGCTGCCTATATAATAATTTATAATCCATTCATTGACTCTAGAACCAATAATCAGATCAGTCCACTTTGGCCCAGCATGTAGGCAGCAAATAATGTCAAGATCCCCTTGATTGTAGACCTCAGATCTGACATGTGCATGGCCACCTTAAGAACTCAACAAAACTATTTTACAAAACTTTATATGTGGGTTCAACAGACCATACGTTTGCTATACCGTTGCTAGGCACACTGACCACAGTAATGGACCAGGGCTTTTGTGAATGAATGAGATGAATAGGAGAGGTTGTTGAAACAAAGATAAACAATGAAAATAATCAAATACCATCAGTCAGTATACTTTCTGATGACAGACGTCACAGTTTGAAGGAAGGCAAACGGAACAGGACAAGAGAGGACCCCGTTGTCTTAGTTTGTTATGAATTTGTGGTTTAAATAAAAAAGAAAGAAAAAAAAAAGAACCATATTCTTATTACATATCAGTCAAAGAAGAAAAAATTGATACAGGTATGGGACCTGGGCCTGAATGCTTGGGATTCTGGATGAGGGATCCTTCTGTAATTGGATCCCCCTACCTTAAGTTAATTTGAAAAAAAAAGTAACCCCAATAGGATTTTTGCCTTCCATAAGGATTATAGCTTACTTGGGATCAAGTACAAGGTACTGTTTTATATTTACAGAGAAAAAGGTATTTTTTTTAAAATGTGACTTATTTGCTCATAATGAAGTCTATGTGAGATGGCTTTCCCGGGTTGACATTATGGAGAGATGTTTCTGATAAAGGGAGGGTGTCGTAATTGCTGCTTTTTTCCCCGCAACTTTTTCGGCTTCAAAAAGCCTGACCTGAAAAAGTCGTGGCTTAATAAATTGGCCCCATAAGAAGTAATCCATGTATGAGTGGTTTTACCAACAAATCAGAAATTTTAGAATGCAAATATGCTTCTAAAATATACACAGGTATGGGATCTCTTTTCCATGTAGTACAGACATTCATGCAGTAACACAAATGAGCACCAATACTCTACGTTGTGATGATACATGTTTTTGTGTTTGAACTTAAACTTCACCTCTTTTCTTTCCATTTTAGTTCCTTGGTTGGATACTGATTGCTGTAATTGCCTTTCTGCTCAATTGCTTGCATCATTGCTGTTCCCCTTTAAGCTACCATCAAGAGGCTTATTGGAAACACTACCGTTATGCTGAAAAAGATCTGTTCAATCGTACTGCTGAGGTCCATGCGAAAGTCCTTGCTGCCAATAATGTTAAACAGTTTTTTGGTTTTGGCTTTGGACAAAGACTCGCCAAGCGCAACGTTAGTCCAGCCTAGAGCACTGTGGGACGAGGCCCAGGCAAGACTGAGTGGCAGGAGATCACGGAGTTACCTTTATCGGGAGAAACAAGGCTTCCCATTGTATAGTCGTCTCCACAAATGGGCCAAAAAAGTCATAGGAAATGGTACGGATCCAAATGGTCGAGAAATGGGCCCTGCTTGCCTGTATGAGAAACTGAGACCCACGAGAATGCAGGGGAGGGAGACCTGGGGGTTGATTGTCATATCTTACATCATGTCTTAATGTATAAAGGAACAATGATGTGTCACTATCTCTACAGGACACCATCCGTCCAGCTTTGAACTTTATATCAGTGGTGCCTCCCTTGAATATCACTTCCTAGAAGCTTTTGAAAGGTTGAATGTTCATGATATGCCTACAGTGCACCCCATTGTTTCACCATCATCTGCATACTCATCAAATGCTTCGTTTGGGGGTACCAGCATTCTCACAGTGCCTTGGCTACCAAACCAATGATAAGTACTGAGTTGCATCAAGGGAACATAAACCCATATATTATGCGATAGAGCAGCAGTCTAGAGCATGTTCGGTCGAGGGGATAAGACTTGAATTAGGCAGGTGGGTTAAAGGTGCAATAGAAAGGCAAAGAAATGATACATTCCTCCAAAACTTTTAAATTTAGGTCACGAATTACATAGATGGTATAACCATTTCATTCTATTTATTACTCATTCACATTCTTGCTATGATCACTCATTTCTGAACATTATATAATCATGTAAACTTCTACCTATAAACAGGGTTGTTCATAATTCCTTAATAAGTGAGAGCAGTGCAGCAGATGGGAGTGAAGTATCTGGCTCACTTTTACTCTTGTCGTGCTGTGCCAGATGCTTCACTGCTGCTTCCTGCCCAAAGAATAAACTGTGTGTAAATGTAGGTGGAGACATAAATATATTTACTTACCAGTCAGTTGAAATCTGTTGAAACTTAATCTGCAGCAAAGGACCCCACTCTCCATAAATTACATTCCACTGAACTCTTATTGAAAATTTGTTTTGAAATGTCTTGAAATAATGGAATGCTAACTTTTATACTAAAGTAGAATAATTCGTAGTCATCGTCTGTCTAATATTATATGTGGTACAGCCAATTAAGCTGCCCTTGCTTCCGTTAAGTACATGGAATCCGTTCCGCTGCTGGAAGAGCAGATAGATGCTCTGGAACATTTCAGATTTTTACCTTTCTGGACCAGATTAGCATCAGAGGTCAATGGACCCACCAGGGATTTAGAAACTTGTCCTTTTATTTTTTTTATCTTTTTTATGGCTGTATCTCAGGAATTCTTTTATACCTGTTGCATTGCCTGTAATTGTGTTTTTAGAGATTAAATCTAAAGATTTTTCAAGCATGAATTGTAACTTGTCATTTTATATGTACAGCCCCCCCATTCTCTGCCAAAGAGCCTTCTTGTACCAATGTGTTTGTGTAAATATATATAATTAGATAGATTAGTTGGTACAGTAAGTTTACAATACAAAATACAGCATTTTAGCAATTATCTTTTTTAGAGTCCCAATAGTCTTAGAGGATAGAGTCCCAATAGTCTGAAACATATTTATAACCACACTCAGAATCACACAGAGAATACAAAGAGACGGCATTCCATCATAGAACCTAATGATTATAGATGAATAGCGGATGTACTCTTTAACTACACTACACCAGAGATCTTTGTTTATGATCCACAGGTTTATTCCCATTAAGTACCTCCTCCTCCTCCAAGGCTTTAGCAGGTACATGCACATGAAGTACCCTTCATCCTAGGGTGGTTAATATAGAGCACCAAAGGCTAGGATAAGAGACCTGTACCAGAGGTAAGGTAGGTGGACACTCGGTGTGGGGCACCCCCATCTAATGGTTTAAAAATTAGTGGGTAAGCCCAAATTTTCCATGTGACACAATCCATACACTCATTTTCTATTCCTTAGTAAAGGTTGGGCACGAGAGTTGGACAGGGGGCTCCGGGCCTGCAGCCTCAGGGGCTCCCAACAACATCACCTGGGCCCCCAGCTGTAAACTCCTTTGTGTTGAGACCTCCTGCACCCCACACCTCCCAACACATTGATTGCATTTTTTGTATGGTAAAAACACAGAAATATATGTTTACCCCCCCCCATTCTACTGAATCTAAAATGGGTACCCATGCCTTTCTGCTCCAAACTACTGAGTCGCATCATATCGCCCATGTATCATTACATACCAAGAAAAGGCACCCTAAATATGATTGCCAGGGGTCCTCCAAACAGTTTGATGCCCATTGTGCATAGGATTACCAAAGTATCTGGCATTTAGAAGCCCCAAAATAAAGTTGGCGCATACAAATAGTCCTGTGGGTAACTTCAGCTAATGAAAAATCAACACATTTACAGCATTTTATGCGTGGTGAAAACACAGAAATATATGTTTACCCCACAAAACCATATATTTTTGGAAAGTACACATGCTATCGAATCTAAAATTGGTACCCATGTCTTTCTGCTCCAAACTATCGAGTCGCAAAGTCTTTCCCAAAATTGGCGGTTTTTTGTGAAATACCTGAAAACTTCAACTTTCCAGCATTGTATTATTGTCCATGTATGATTACCGGCGTAAAGCATCCTAAATATGAACGCCGGGGGTCTACTAAACAGTTTGATGCCCAATATGCAAAGATTTACCAAACTATTTGATATACAGAGACCCCCAAATCCAAATAGTGCATATGAATTCTCACGTATGACACTCTGGCTAATAAAATATAAGCACCCGGTATGTGTAAAATGTGCTATGAAACCCCCTAACAGTATGGAGACCCTAGAAAACCATATATTTTCCGAAAGTACACATTCCGACGAATCTAAAATGGATAAATATGTCTTTCTACTGCAAACTACTGCTAAACATAACACTTTTTATGAAATTTATGAAAGATTTCACAAAGCTTGCATTATAGCCCATTATATACCACATATTTCGTAATGTGCCAGCAAAAGAAATCCTAAATATTAATGCCAGTGGTCTACTGAACAACTTGATGCCTGATATGCACAGATAAACCCAAACTATGTCGCACACAGAAACCCCCAAATGGATATAAAGCAGACAAAACTTTCCATGGGCAAAATGAGGTAACAAAGAACAGAGCGAAATATAATAAAATCACTAAAATCCAACAAAACCACAAAAGTCTTATTTCACGCCTAGTGTAATCAGCAGTCAGAATCACAGTTTAAATATTTTAGCATGTCCAAATAGTTTTTATGGACAGAAATAAGCTAACAACACCTGCGCAAGCTGAAAATGCACCAAAATCACCGAAATTGCAGTATAATCACCGAAATAACATACAAAAGGTATTGCGCAGTACAATTAGCGAACACGCTATACACAATGGCAATAAAACCATTTTTTCGGGGCGCATGCGCGACATGTTCTGGTGAGGACGCATTTTCCCGGAGCTCCGCAGTGGCAGGCTGATATCCCCGCATTTTAGCTTTCTTCCGCCTTCAGACAAGCGGGGAAATACTGACTGGCATGGTGACATTATGGGGAAAAAGAAGAACTATGAGCCGTCGGGCTCTCTGACCCCGTTCCTGCAGAAATCGGCAGCTAAGGCTAAGCTGCGCAAAGCCCAAGATGGCGGCGCCGATCAGGAACAAGGCCTGAAGCGCGACTCCGGTTCCAGCTCCCCGTCTGGCAGGAGTGCCCAGACTCCGGCAAGGTATGAGTCGACGGCCATGGCTAAATATACTGCCCTAGAGGGGGGATTCGACCCGCACACCGATTCGTCACAGCCCTGTAGCCCTCCAGTTACCGATAGGTCCTCTCCCCATTCCGCTCCAGCACTAGGGCCCGTTCAGCACAGTATGCAGACTGATAGCAGGGCCTCTACCTGGGAAGTTAGGCGGTCCCCTAGCCCACCTACTGACTGGCAGACACTGGAGGACCAACGTGACCCGGTTTTTTGTAAGGGCAATGATCTTCAAGCATCTATCCCAGTAACTGCAGATATATTAGCACAGCAGCTTTCAGCACTCCAGAACTCCTTGTCTGCAACAATGGCGGGATGCTGTTAAAGCAGCAATGCAGAAAGAAAAGAATTACATTCTGTGGGACAAAGGGTGGACAAGCTGGAGACTATTTCAGACAACTTAATTCTGAGGCATAATACTTTGGAGGATGACCAGCTTACCATACAAGAAGAGCTGACTAACTTCAAATCATATTGCGAGGATCTGGAAAACAGAAATCGTAGACAAAATCTCAGAATTAGAGGAGTCCCAGAAAGTATTGTGCCGAAAGATATCAGACAGTATCTGAGGGCACTGTTCTCTCAACTTTGCCCAGATCTGCCTGCGGAAGCTTGGAGATTCGACAGGGCTCATAGAGCTCTAGGCCCCAAAAAGCCGGGCCAAGTCAACCCCAGGGACATCGTTGTGTGCTGCCATTATTTTGAAAGCAAAGAGAAAGTCTTAAAAGAAACAAGAAATTCAGCACATATTGAATACCAAGGGGCAGTCTTACAAATTTATAATGATTTATCTCCCATTACTCTGGCAAAAAGGAGAGAACTCAAAACCGTAACGCAATATCTACAGGCTCAGAAAATATTCCCTACAGATGGGGATTCCCCTTTAAGCTCATCGTTAATGTGATGGGACAACAACACACCCTATCCGACCCTCGGATGTGCGATAAGTTTCTGAGGAATCTTGGTGTGCCGAATCCAGTACCAACTAAAGACACCTCTCATGCTCAATCACCAAGGATGACGCCGGAATGGGACTCAATAAGCCCACGAAAATCTCGACCATCTTCTTCACCTCCACGCGGTCCTGACTCGCCTACTTGAGGGAATCTGCAATATGAGGGACTCCCCTCGCCTTACCCTATTTTTTTCCAAGTTGCCTTTTGTATTCTACTTTTTAGTAGTCCAATTATTGTGCCTGCCCTGCGGAAGGGATCGTATTTCTTTCTTCCCACCAGACTCTTCTCGCCTAGACATTCCCGTCGACACTGGTACTTGTGAGGAGTGTACCTAGAGTGTCTCAAGTTACCGAAGGTCAGGTAACACCAATGTGTGTTCATGTCTGTTGTTGGTTTTTGTTGATTGTTGTTTTTCTTTTTGATTTCATTTTTTTGGAGGCCTATAATCTACCGCTACCCTTCACTCTCTATATGATGATGACCGACTACTCCGCGACTGCGCTTAAGTTCACTATGCATGATCATTCCTATTTCTTTCTGTTATTTTTTGTCGGAGTTTCTCTTGGGAAGCTGCTTGGACTCCTACGTAAGGACTCTTTTTTGTTCATGGACTCAACCAATTCACATCTGCGGAATGTATCTTTGAGTGGTTGGCACAGTTTATGTGGGATTATTTTTTCGTACATATTGTTTATTATTATGCTTGAACTGTTGAATGGTTCTCTTATGAAGGGTACACCTGATCCACTTCACGAGCCTTTCAGGACAGCACTCCTTATTGATAATTTAAGATGATACGTCTTGTCTCTTTGAATGTGAAGGGACTTAATAGTCCTAGGAAGAGAACCTTGACTTTGAAAGAGATTAGACGATTCCAAGCAGAGGTAGCTTTCCTACAGGAAACACATTTTAAAGCCTCGGACAACAATAGACTCAATTCTCCTATTTATACTAGGACCTACCAAGCCTCAGGCCCACACAAAAAAGCTGGGGTTATGATTTTGATACATAAGGACTGCCCCCTTGTGATTACAAAACAAATATGTGACCCGAATGGGCACTTTATTTTGCTGCAAGGCTCGTATGTGGATACCCCGATAACTCTTTTGAATGTATATATTTCAAATGTTAAACAGATCCGAATGGTCCGTAAGATTCTATCTTTAGCTGACAAATGTCTTTCTCCTGTACTGATAGTGGGTGGGGACTTCAATTTAGTATTCTCAGAACACCTGGATAGGTACCCCAGCCCTTCTGCAACGTCACAAGTCCCTCAAAAGGCTAAACAATTTTGGGCCTTAATCAGGTCTCATGCTCTATTTGATACATGGCGTATAGGTAACCCTAGGGACAGGAGATATACTTTCTACTCGTCTCCTCATAACGCCTCTATGAGATTAGACTATTTTTTTGTCTCTCAGACTTGCCTTAAATTTCCTATTACCACTTCCATACAAGCTATCTCGTGGTCAGATCATGCTCCTATCACCTTGACCGTTGCCATCCCACCTAAGCTCCAAAAACAGTCTCATTGGAGAATAAATGAAACCATTCTCAATGATGTAAACATCAGGGAAACCATAGCACGTCACCTTAAAGAATATTTTGCAGACAATAGAGGTTCGATAGAGTCTATTGCTTTAACATGGGAAGCTCATAAAGCTGTATTACGGGGTCACCTTCTTTCACTATCCTCTACTAAAAGGCGCAATAGAAAGCAAGATTTATACAATTTAGAGAACAAATTACGCAAACTAGAATTGGTATACCAGCAAGATCCGAAACCTAAAACGGCTATGGAAATCCAGGACCTCAAACAAATAGCTATACTAGATGCAGAAAAGACTTTGATTTGGTCGAAAAGGAAGTATTACCAAATGGGGAATAAAGCTCACACAATATTAGCAAATCAGTTGAGGAAACGCTCAAGACACTCTCAAATTCTAACTATTCAATCTAATACTGGAGAAACCTTACACAACCCCGCCCAGATTTCACAAGCCTTCCACTCTTACTACTCTACTCTGTACAACTTGTTCCCGGTGGATTCCTGTACTAATGAATCTAAACCGACGCAAATAGCCCAATTTCTAGAACACTGCGGCTTACCTACCCTCTCGGAAGCTGAACTAGAAATACTTAATAGGGAGGTTACTAATGAAGAGGTACTTAGTGTTTTAAGATCTCTCCAGCTCCATAAATCTCCAGGTCCAGACGGGTTTTCCAACACATATTATAAGACGTTCCAAGCAATCCTTTCCCCAATCCTGACGGAATTATTTAATATCTTCCTTCAGGGGAAGGAAACCATCCCTGATTCTATGCTATCTTCCTATATAATGTTGTCCCAAAGGAAGGCAAGGACCCCTCTTTGTGTGGAAATTATAGGCCCATAGCATTGCTCAATAGTGACTTAAAAATATTTACTAAACTGTTGGCACAACGACTAACCCCGCTGCTACCCAGATTGATCCACCCAGATCAGGTGGGCTTCGTAACGGGACGGCAAGCAGGGGACAACACCCGTAGGGCAATAGATCTTATTGACTTAATTCAATCACAGGGCACCCCGTCAGTGGTATTGAGCTTAGATGCAGAGAAAGCCTTTGATCGCCTAGATTGGACTTACATGACCCAATTACTTCAACATATAGGGTTCCAAGGCCCTTTTCTGCATGCTATCAAATTACTATATACGACTCCGTCAGCTTACTTAAAAATGAATGGAGATGAGGGAACCCCAATACACATTAGAAATGGTACGAGGCAGGGCTGCCCTCTCTCTCCCCTGCTCTATGCCCTCAGTATAGAGCCTCTAGCAGCTAAAATAAGAACACATCCAGATATCTCAGGTATAACAGTAGGCAGTGAGGAATATAAAATATCGCTCTTTGCAGACGACATTATGTTGACTCTTAGTAAACCATTTATTTCCTTACCCAACCTGCATCGTCTTTTACAACTTTATAGTACAGTAGCTGGATATAAAATTAATTGGTCTAAGTCGGAAGCCCTCTCCTTTCATTTAGAGGGATCTTCTAGGATAGCTCTCCAGGCTGATTTTCGTTATAAATGGCAAGCTTCTTATATTTCCTATCTCGGAATTAAATTGACTCCACATTATCATCAACTTTTCCGAACGAATTTCACGCCTGTAGTGAAACAGATTACATCGGATCTGTCAGATTGGAAACAATATAACGTCTCGTGGCTTGGTCGTATAGCTGCAGTGAAGATGTCTATTCTTCCCAAATTATTGTATCTATTCGAAACCATTCCTGTCCAAATCCCCTCCTCCACCCTGGATCAGATTCAAAAAACGATATTTCATTATATTTGGGGATCCACAAAGGCTAGAATACCCCGTTCGGTACTACTGGCGGGAAGGCATCAGGGGGGCCTTGCTGTTCCAAACATACGAAAATATTATGAAGCGTCACAGTTACGCCAAACATTGGCTTGGTTGCAACCTACACCACCCACACATTGGGCCAAATTGGAATCAGCCTGGTTCTCCCCCTTCCATATCAGTAACCTCATTTTGAGCGCTAAGCCTAAGATTCTAATACCGGCTTTAGCTCAAAGGCCTATAAAATTCACCCAATTTATATGGAAACGATGTCTCACACAGTACCGGGTCTGTACATTTCCCTCAGTTTTGACCATTCTTTCCGCGAATCCGGAATTTAAACCGGGCCAAAGTAGAACCTTCCATAGGGACTGGACCACGTACGCTCTAATCCGAATTAAAGATTTTATTAATCCTTTGGGGAAAAAATTTTATACATACGAGAACTTTATGCAAAGTGTAACTGGGAATCTGATAAGAAACTGGAATATTTGCAGATTAAACATTATATTACGACATTACTTGGGCCGACGACTCCACTTCAGTTGACGCCGTTCGAGGCGGTTTTGGGGGGTACCTTCCCTTGCAAGGGCCTTATTTCTCAGTTATATAGATTAATGAATACATTACCTGGGGAACCCTTTCCCAAACACTCCTATATGCGATATTGGGAATCGGAGTGGGACAAAGGTCTGACTCTGAATCAATGGGAGGAAATTTGGGAAAATGCACGCAAAATTGTGGTTTGTACACAACAAAAGGAGAGTGTGTACAAAACCATGATGAAGTGGTACCTTACGCCAAATAGACTCTCCAAGATATATCCACTAAGCAGTCCTCTGTGCTGGAGAGGTTGTCAACTTACAGGCACGCTTTACCATATTATGTGGACTTGCCTGAAATTAAATGATTTTTGGTTGGAAATTGCTAAATTGATAACCTCGGTCATGAGGACTCCTATTACTGTTGAAATGCCCAACTTATTACTAGCCCTCCCAGACCCAGGACTGACAAACGCTGCCCAAAAATGGATTAACCAAGTAGCTACTGTGGCTCGATTGGCAATCACCTCAAAATGGAAATCGTCAACAATCCCTACGATTCGAGAGGTAATCTCCAGACTCGACAAAAATAGGATGTTTGAGGAAATGACGGCGAGAATAAATGATACACTGCAACGGCATAATAATGTTTGGGGGAACTGGGATTACTATAAAACAGCAATGACCATTGCAAATTAAAATCTCTATATTTGGGAATTTTAGTGGGGAACTGTCATCTCATTACTGGTCTCCATATTATATTTTATTTTATTTTATTTTATTTATTTTTGTTTTATTCTATTGTGTTTTATTTTATTCTCTTCATCCTTTTCTTTTTCTTCTTTCTTCCTTCTTTTCTTTAAGGTTCTTTGCTATCTCCCCTCATGCAAATGTCAAAATGAGAGTCTTCAACTGTAATGTTTAAATAATGGATAAGTCTGTTAAACAAAGACAAATGATATGAGGCTATGGATACTGTATTTGTACTTTATTGTGAAAACGAATAAAAATTTTAAGTTACAAAAAAAACAAAACGTTTTTTCAGTGTCAGTAAGCCCCATTTGAAAGCTGGAAAGAATCAGAAGATGAAGGCAAATAATTAAAATAAATAATGACGACCAATTGAAAAGTTTCAATGAGCCATAAAGTTATGCGATCCATTCTCCGGAAACCAGTTATCCAGAAATCTCCAAATTACGGAAAGTCTGTCTCCCATAGACTCCATGTTATAAAATGAATCCGATTTTTTTTTAATGATTTCCTCTTTCTCTAAAACAGTATCTTGTACTTGATCCAAATTAAGATATAATTAATCCTTATTGGAAGCAAAACCAGCCTATTGGGTTTATTTAATGTTTACATGATTTTCTAGTAGACTTAAGGTATGAAGATGCAAATTATGGAATGATCTGTTATGTGGAATACACCAGTTTATTATTATTACAGAGAAAAGGGAAATTCTTTTTTTTTTAAAAAATTTGGATTATTTGGATAAAATGGAATACAGCCTTTTCGTAATTTGGAGCGTTCTGGATAATGGGTTTCTGGATAATAGATTTTATACCTGTATTTACAATTTTAGTGACTTGGTGAAGTGAAATCCCTATAGTAAAAATGTACTCCCTGATCTCTCCTGTTTAGTTTATTAGCAGCTATATCTGGCTCATTATTTTGGGAGGAGATCAGGGCCTACCTTGGTGTACACAAGATATTAGGGTGGGCTTCACGCTCTACCAGAAATCTGAGCTGCTGGGTGTGTCTAGTTTATTTACATGAAGGAATATGTTAATATGTATCCATCCCATCTGCTTTAGTCTGAAACTGCCTTTCTGTCTTTTCTGGACTGTAATGGACATTTGTCTCTTACACTGAATATGGCAAACCTAGCAAGTATATTTCACCTTGCCTGACATCCATAGTGGCCTCACCTATATATATATATCTATATAATATATATAAGCACTGAGGCCTCGCCTGCCACCCAGCATTTGTGTTTTTTAAGTTATTTACCTTTTTCTTCAGCAGCTTTCAAACTTGCAATTTCAGCAGTCTGGTTGCTAGGGCCTAGCTTGCCCTAGCAACCATGAATTGATTTGAGTAAGAGATTGGAATATGTACAGTATAGGAGAGGGCCTGAATAGAAATGTGAATAATAAAAAGTAGCAATAACAATAAGGGGCATATTTATCAAGGGTCGAATTTCGAATAGAAAAAACATCGAAATTCGAATTCAAAAAGACCAACCGAAATTAAGTCAAAGTTTTTTTGGGGGTCGAATAGGTCCGTTTTCGGTCTGTATTCGGCCACATTCCAAAAGAAGGAATAGCGTATTCGAATGAATTTGATTCAAAGTTTTTCCCAAAAAAAACTTTGATTTTTTTGAAGTCCACCAATTGACTCCGAGTAGGTTCTAGGAGGTCCCCCAAAGGCTAAACAGCAATTCCGCAGGTTTTAGATGGCGAATGGTCGAAGTGGAATTTTTAAAGAGACAGTACATTACAAATTTCAAATTTTTGATTTTTTTTGCAAATTTAAATCAAATTTGGAGTATTCCATAGTCGAAGTACACAAAAAATAGCTCGAAATTAGAATTTTTTCTATTCGAAAATCCACCTTGACCTTTGATAAATCTGCCATCAAATATGTAGCCTTACAGAGCATTTGTTTTTAGATGGGGGTCAGTGACCCCCGTTTTAAACAGGAAAGAATCTGAAGAAGAAGGCAAATAATTAAAAACTATAAAAAGGAAAAAATCAAGGCCAATTGAAAAGTTGCTTAGATTTACCCATTCTATAGGATACTAAAAGTTAACTCAAAGGTGAAATACCTCTTTAATGAGGATGACCCTGGCATAATAAAGGGGACACAAACATATTCCTTTTAAAAATAACACTACAATTTCAACTCCTAGGTTTCTTAGGAAGGCACCCCAAGCTTAATTTTTCATGCAAAGAGATTATGCCATGAGAATTATATCAGTAGTATATCATCTCACTATCATGTGGGGGTTAGTTTAGTTTACATACAAGTTATTGTCTTCTTTTTATTCATTCATTTAAAAAATGTTGAATTATTGGCTTAAAATGGACTCTCTGGACGACGGCATTGCTGTAATTGAGAGCTCCACTGGGGCAGGGCCTTATGGGAAAAATAAAAATCTTTGCTGGTAGGCCTGTCTGACCCTGCAGGTATGTTCCTGGTACAGGTATGAGATCTGTTATCTGGAAACCTGTTATCCAGAAAATGCCAAACTACAGAACGGCCTTCTCACATTATTAAGAAATACCCTTCCCTTTGTATTCAAAGGGTATAGGATCCTTTATCCAGAACCCCGTTATCCAGAAAGCTCCAAATTATAGCAATAGCCAGGTACAGGTATAGGATCTTTTATCCAGAAAGCTCCAAATTATGGAAAGGAAGTCTCCTGTACACTCCATTTTATTCAAATAATCCAAACTTTAAAACATTATTTCCTTATAATAAAAATGAAGCTTGTACTTTATCCCAACTAAGATATCATTAATCCTTATTGGAAGCAAAACCAGCCTATTGGGTTTATTTATTGCTTATATGATTTTCTAGGTATGAAGATCTGTTATTTGGAAAATGAATCCTTATTGGAAGCAAAACCAGCCTATTGGGTTTATTTAATGTGTAAATGATTTTTTAGTAGACTTGAGGTATGAAGGTCCAAATTATGGAAAGATCCGTTATCCAGAAAACCCCAGGTCCCGAGCATTCTGGATTAAAGGTCCTATATTTGTATAAAAAAATCCAAATTTACTTTACCTCCTATTTAGCCAAAAGTAATATACAACCCCCCCCCCAATAACACAGCACTGTGGGCATATGTATATGATTCCACCATTTCTTAAAATTTTATTACTTTAACTTTTTAAATAAAAATGTTCCGTTGCTATTCTCTGAAGACAGATGACATCACAATAAGGATAACACCTTTGTGAGTCATCTGCTCTGTTGCTATTGGCTGAAGACCGATGACATCATAATAAGAATAACTTCTTGTGCTGTGTAAGGCTCATTTCCATTAAGAGCTGTTTTGGAGAGAGAGAGAGAGAGATTTGTTGTTTGGAGAGAGAGATATTTGTTGTTTGGAGAGAGAGAGATTTGTTGTTTGGAGAGAGAGAGATTTGTTGTGTGGAGAGAGAGAGATTTGTTGTGTGGAGAGAGAGATTTGTTTTTGTTTTTTGGAGAGAGAGAGAGAGATTTGTTGTGTGGAGAGAGAGAGATTTGTTTTTGTTTTTGGAGAGAGAGAGATTTGTTTTTGTTTTTTGGAGAGAGAGAGAGATTTGTTTTTTGGAAAAAGATATATATTTTTTTTTTTGGAGAGAGATTTGTTTTTGGAGAGAGAGAGAGATATTTGTTTTTCGGAGAGATTTCAGGTAAGTTTATGTACAATATTATGTCCTATAGTATGACAAGGTACCGCTATATTTAGCCCTTATTCCATGGTTCAGTGTCTGAGTATTAGTATCAGAATTTTGTTTCAATTTGTAAGTAGCCATGGCACGCTATCACTTAGTGCTCCCTGCTAGATATATCATTATTATTGCACTTCAGCAGTGGATTTCATGAGAAATAAGGACTTTCATGTGTTACAATTGTGAACTATGAAAGAAAAAAGGCAATGCCCTGTCCTATTGCTCTGTATGCCAAGCAGGCTTTTTATAAGGACATCAGGCTTTACTGGAGGGAAAGGGAGTTTTTCAGCCTGAGTTCTAGACAAACCTTTAATATAGATGTGCTTCTTATTAGAACAGATCCCTAGATTACAGTCTGTATAGAGATGTGCTGCCCTTCTTACAGTTGTTACCGGCTAAACCAACTGCCTTTAGCAATGGGCCTGAGTGAGAGTGTCAGTTGATAGCAGCATGGATATAGACACTCACACACAAAACACAAACAAACAAGTCAATAAACATGTACATTTATACCCGGGTGGGAACATAACCAATGAGGTTTAGGGGTGGGCATGTATTTAGCTGCACCAAACATAAACATACAATTAACCTCCAGCTTCCTACCCATGATTATGTTCATTTGGCTGCTCAGCCTATAGAATTATTGTACATTAGTAATGTATGTAATCATTGCTTTTCTGCCCCATTAAAGTTGCAAATACCAGTAAGTTTTTAAAGGGGAACTTTACCTTCACCATAACCTTTAGTATGTTATAGAAATTCTAATTCTAAGCAACTTTTCAGTTGGTCTTCATTTTTTCCCTATAATTTTTGCATTATTTGCCGTCTTCTTCTAACTCTTTCCAGCTCTCAAATGGGGGTCACAGATCCCATCTAAAACAAATGCTTTGTTAGGCTACAAATGTATTGTTAATGCTTCATCTTTCTATTCAGGGCCTTTCATATTTAAATTTCAGTCTCTTATTCAAATCAATGCATTGTTGCTAGGGTAATTTGGACCCTAGCAACCAAATTGCTGAAATTGCAACCTGGAGAGCTGCTGAGCAAAAAAACTCAAAAACCACTAACTTATAAAAAATTAAAACCAATGGTAATCCGGCGTGACACGACTGTCGGATGCAAATGCTGCAAGCTTTACCTTTGCGACACTATCCGACTTTATATTACTTACCTTGTTCCTGGCGCATCCGATTTGACGTGTGCGTTTTGTCGCCCAGAGTCGGATCGCATCAAAGTCGTCGTGTAGTCCTACCCTAAGACATGGGAGTCTGAAGACAAAAGGGGCCCAAAGACATGACTGGGCATTCATCTAAAATATGCAATACCCAATGCTACATCTCACTTACTTTTGATCTTACCCATTCCCACACCTTGTGACTCAACCCCTTCACCTTCTAGATCATAAGATCTTTTGGGCAGGGCTACCACCTCTATCAGTTATTGGTTGCTATGTATGTAATTCAATGTATGTTCAATATATAAACCTATTTATTGTACAGGGATAGGATCTATTATCCTGAAACCTGTTATCCAGAAAGATTCAAATCATGGGAAGGCCATCTCCCATAGACTACATTTTAATCAAATAAGATTTCCTTTTTCTTAGTACAGGCATGGGATCCATTTTCCCGGAAACCCATTATCCCGAAAGTTCCAAATTACAGAAAGGCTGTCTCCCATAGATTCTATTAGAATCAACTAATCCAAATATTTTAAAATGATTTCCTTTTTCTCTGTAATAATAAAACAGTCGCATGTACTTGATCCCAACTAAGATATAATTAATCCTTATTGGAAGCAAAACCAGCCTATTGGGTTTATTTAATGTTTACATGATTTTTTAGTAGACTTAAGGTATGAAGATTCAAATTACAGAAAGATCCGTTATCCGAAAAAACCCAGGCATTCCAGATAACAGGTCCCATACCTTCAATAATAAAACAGTAACTTGTACTTGATCCCAACTAACATATAATTAATCTTTATTGGAGGCAAAACAAACCTACTGGGTTTATTTAATGTTTACCCTTATGGGGAAGGTCCCGTGCATTCTGGATAACAGGTGCCATACCTGTACATAAATAAGATAATGGTGTAGTACAAGTATGAATTTAATAACTGTCAAATAAAAATGATTTGCTGAAAGTGTTGCCATCATGAAACGTTTTATTTCTTTTGTTTTCTATGTTAGAAAGAGAATGGAGTATCATCTTGAGGAGGAGATTGTGGATTTTACAGATTTAGGTAATGGACTTTATCAGTTACTTAATGTATTTTTGGAATGATACAATGACATAATTTTAAAATGTCTTAGAAAAATTGGCTTCTCGAAGTAGGGATGCACCAAACCCAGCATCCAGTTTAGGGTTCAACCCTACTTTGCAACATTTGGCTAACCTGTGTATTAGTATGCTCTTTATACAGAGAAGTATCTTTAAGTACAGTTTGAGGACTCTTCTTTTTAACTATAAGGCAGATAAGACTAACTGTATCTCTACTTCTCCTTGACAGACCAGGCCCCAGTGATGAGATCTTGGGGGTCTCTGATGGACCTTAGAGACATAGAGGAGGTGGAAGAAGAACCATCAGAGGTGGAAGAGAAGAACAATGATGAATTAGGTATAATGATATCTATATTTATATTTACAAGTATAGGATCTCTTATCCCATAATTTAGATAAACATACTTTTATTCAACTAAAAATTCTTTTCAACTTTTGCTTGACAGATCAAGCCCCAGTGATGAGGTCTTGGGGGTCTCTGATGGACCTTCAGAATGGAGAGGAGGCAGAAGGAATAAAACCATCAGGTAGAAATCATAATATTATCTGCTGAAAAGTGCTTTGTATAGATTTGCATGGCTTCATATTCAAGATTTTTTTCTTCTTGCTGTGTGGCTGATATGCTGTTAGACCTAATGAGAGCTAACCCTTCCTTCTATTTTTTTAGCAGCAAAGGACTGGAGACCAAAACTGAATCTCCCAAATTTGAACGTGGAAGAAGAGGAGATTAATAAAAAATCAGGTATAATTATATCTATCTATATATATATATATACAATTATGGGATCTCTTATCCGGAGTTTTCCCCCATAATTTAGATAAACATACTTTCATTCAACTAAAAATCTTTTATTCAACTTTTCCTTGACAGATCAAGCCCCAGTGATGAAATCTTGGAGGTCTCGGGATGGAGAGAAGGCAGAAAGAGAATCATCAGGTAGAAATCATAATATTATTTTGCTGAAAAGAGCTTTGTTTAGATTTGTATTGTTTCAGTTTCAATACTATGATTGGCTCTGTGGCTGATATGGCGTCAGATCAAAGGAAAACTAACCCTTCGTTCTCTCTTTTTTTTATCAGCAAAGGACAAGAGACCAGAAATGGATCTCCTAGATTCTAAAGTGGAAGAGAAGGAGAATGATGATAAACCAGGTATAATTAATAATCTATATTTATATATACAGGTATAGGATCAATTATCCAGAAACCTGTTATCCAGAAAGCTCAGCATTATTGAAAGGATATCTCCCATAGACTCCCTATTTTCCAAATAATCCATATTTTTAACATTGATTTCCCTTTTCTCTGTAATAATAAAACTGTACCTTGCACTTGATCCAAACTAAGATATATTTTATCCTTATTGGAAGCAAAACCAGCCTGTTGGGTTTTTTTAATGTTCACATGATTTTCTAGTAGAGTTTAGGTATGAAGTTCCAAATTACGGAGAGATCTGTTATCTGGAAATCCCCTGGTCTGGAGCATTCTGGATAACAGGTCCCATACCTGTACAAGTATATATAAATGTTTCATACAAAGGTATATCTATTAGACATAAGGAGAACTTACCCATTCTTTACCCTTTTTCTTTTTTAGACCCAGCCTCAGTTAGGAGCTCGGGATCTGTTACCGATCTGATACAAGAAAAAGAGCAGGAAGTTGAGACAGGTCTGAATCATAATTTAATGTATTGTGCTTTGCTCGTCTAATCCTTTAGCATACGATCCAGTTGATTAGGAAAAGGTTATGTGGGTTCATTGGTAGTTTTGGACTATTCAAATGCCATTTATTGGAGTAGTTACATGTATTGGGGCCTATGCATATCGGGGGTTGTGTCTACGTTTTGCACCTCCCTGTCTATAGTATAGGGTTTATATTTTTCCCCCTTGCCCATGGTTCTCTATATATACCATTGATGCTGTATGTATTTATTGTATGATGGTAGTTTTTGTCATGTGTGTTCAGCTTCTAAACAGCATTGACGTTTTATACATTTCTATCTTCTAGATAACATCAATAAGGAGAAAGCAGATGTCCTTCCAACAAAAGGCAACACTGGTAAGCGTTGGCTATTATAAATTTCATAATTACTATTACTGGGAGGTGCCAAGTTGTTAAGTACTTCTGTGAATTCAATCACATACTTCTTACCCCTGGCTGGCACATCAGCTTTAGTTAATGTTCACTTAGTTCTAGGCCACCATCTTTTTCTTCTTCCAGGTGTCCCTGGTGTGACTTCTAGTAGGGAGTAGAAAACCCACAGGTCTGTTGAAACACTTTAAGTGTTTATTACAGAGTGCAGTACAACACTTTTGGGCGTACCCCTTTGTCAAGTATACAGAACATACAAAGTAGTGCATATAAATAGGCTAACAATCATCCAATTAAATGATCCACCAATTAGTAAAGTGTAGATTTCAGAGAAGAACATCCTCCCTTACAAACCAGAACATCTAAAAGCATAGAAAAGCATAAAGAACTAGCAGTGTAAAATATTCAATCTTGATCCACCATAGTTCCATCAAGCGAGATGTGTCCAAATAAAGTAATAGAGTCCAAAAAGGTGATAAAAAGTAGTAAACATCAGTGACGCAACATAGTAAAAAAATAGCTGCTAATAGCATAAAAAGCCCATAACAGTACCCATTTATTTTAAACTGAAACCCCAACACGACATTTCCCGCATAAATAACATCACATAAATTAGGAGGTATATATAATTAATCTTACCCTTTATGAGGACAGCAGAAGAATATAATAACTGACCCTGATTAATTTGTTAGTTGGACTTTGCTTATCTGCAAGAAAAAAAATGCATAATAAATCCATTAACAAAAATGTTTTTACAAGAAACAAGACATATTGTATACTTCGTTCAATCCCTTAGGTTGTCTGGTTTGAATAAGCCACATCCATTATGGCTTCCCTATGGAGTTGCTCTGCACTCCGTAATAAACACTTAGGGGCAGATTTATCAAGGGTCGAATTTCGAAGTGGAAAATACTTCGAAATTCGACCACCGAATTGGATTACTTTGAATTTTGAAGTCGAAGTTTTTTTTTAATCGAATTGGCCGTTTTAGGGTCGAAGTCAAAATGTTTGATGAAATCCTTTGTATCGAACGATTTCATCGATCGATCGATCAAACGATTTTACTTCGACTTCTAAAGATTTAGCCAAATGTTGGCTATAGGTTCTAGGAGGTCATAGGCTAACATAGCAATTCGGCAGGTTTAAGATGGTGAAATGTCGAAGTCGAAGAGACAGTACTTCGATTATGGAACGGTCGAATATTCGAAGTATTTTCAATTCGAATCGAAGTCGAATTTAGGCCTATTTGATGGTCGAATTACCCAAAAAATAGTTAGAAATTCTACATTTTTACCTTCGAAAATTCACTTCAACCCTAAGTAAATCTGCCCCTTAAAGTGTTTCAACAGACGTGTGCCATTGGGTTTTTTACTGGACTATTGCTAAGAGGTGGCCGAATCTCCACCTGTGTGCGCCAGGCATCTTTGTACCGCCTATTGGGCAGGGTGTGCGAGGTTCAATAGCATTGAAGGAGGTGTTTGCTTTTAAACGTGTGACAAGTAAATTCAACCTGTTTATTGGTTGCTATTACTAGAGTAATATTTGCTTCTTATATCTAGGGATGCACCGAATCAGGATTTGGTTTGGGATTCGGGCAGGATTCAGCCTTTCTCAGCAGGATTCGGATTCGGCCGAATCCTTTTGCCCGGGCCGAACCGAATCCTAATTTGCATATGCAAATTAAGGGCGGGAGGGAAATGACATGACTTTTTGTCACAAAACAAGGAAGTAAAAAATAATTTTCCCTTCCCAACCCTAATCTGCATATGCAATTTAGGATTCGGTTCGGTATTCACCAAATCTTTCTTGAAGGATTCGGGGGTTCGGCCGAATCCAAAATAGTGGATTCGGTGCATCCCTACTGCCTCAAACAATAATCTCACATCCCCTTTCCCTTTGACCCATAAAAAGAATATTAAGAATATCCAGAAGAGTCCAAAGAGTCCCAATTATCCCATTAGCTGCACTTTTACAAAAAAAAAACTGCAGATAGATAAATATCACCTTAAAGCGCCACCAGTCTGCCCTTCCATCAATTGATTTTGGCCCTATGTTTCTTATTATTTAATATTGGGCAAATTTGCACCCTGGCATTAACCCATAGCAACCAATCCTTTTTCAACTGGCTGCTAGTGATCTGATTGGTTGTCCTGGGATCCTGGCCAGATAATCTGAATGAGGGTGAAAGAAATACAGATTACGTTGTGTTTATATAAAATAATATTTCTCCTGTTTATCATTATAATATGATCTTTATAATAAATATGTTTTCCCAGTCTTGCAGAACACCACTCGACTGTGGAAGCCCAAGTTGCGGCGCCCAACTTTTGTTTTTGGTAAGTGGAATTTCATTGATCTGTCTATAGGGACAATGTCAGTGTAGGCTTGTGGTACCCCAGTGAGCTGTAATGGGAATTGCATTCAAATTCACTGCCCATGTGCCTATAACATTGACATTATACCCTGTTAGATGTTTAGCTTTACATCTATAATTCCAATTTTATCATTATCCCATGATTTTTATGGAAAATATTTCTTTTATCCAGTCAACCAAAACATCATGCCAAGGTTGAAAGAAGAAGAGTTAGAGCGCCCCAACTGCTGGTAAGTTATACCATTATTATACCCTTCCATGTAAATAATGATATTAATATTGTATGCCAAGTGTACTGAGCTCTTTACATTAATTATATCTATATTTTCCTACTAGATACCAGCAAGCAGATGATGGGCCTGCCAATGTCACACCAAGGGCAAAAAAATATGAGTTACATCGCCCAACTGCTGGTAAGTTATACTATTATTATACGCTTTCCATGTACATAATTATATTCATATTGTATGCCAAGTGTACTAAGCTCTTTAAATTAATTATATCTATGTTCTTCATACTACGATACCACCAAAGCAGACAAGGGGCCTGTCAATATCACCCCAAGGTGGAAAAAGATCAGCTGCATCGCCCCACTGCTAGTAAGTTATACTATTATTATACCCTTCCATGTACATAATGATATTTTATATTATATGCTAAGTGTACTGAGCTCTTTAAATTAATTCTATCTATTTTTTCCTACTAGATACCACCAAAGCAGACTATGGGCCTGTGAACAGAAAAAGAAACATGGGTAAGCTTTTAGTTAGTCTTTAGATTTTTTTTACTATTTACATTGTTTGTTTTAAGCCTGACTGTAAGGGATTAATAGATTTATACAAGTATCATTCTTTAGTTACAAGTATATCCAGTCCTGCAAAAAAGTTGCCCCCTCCCCCAATTTACCCAGGACCTGAGTGTTGAGGCCTGTGGCCATTCCGTTAAGGCAGAACATAGTGTGCAAAGTGCAAAAAATGTCGCAGATTGTGGTATTTTTGTTTGCACACTGCGTTCTGCATAGTAAATGACCCCATAGTTATAAAATACATCATGTTATAGAAGATAGAAGATATTCTGTTAAACAATGACACTGACTACTACAAGCACCACATTGATTGCTATTACTAGATTGAGGGTTCTGGGTTTAATCCCTAAAACCTTCTGCAGGTAGTCTGTATGTTATCATTTGTTTTTTGGGGGTTTTGATCCCAAGCATGATTACACTCATTTTAATTAGCTTTTTATCATAGTGGACCCTAGAGTGTGATAGGTCATTGTATTTCTCTAAATAAACATATATATATTTATCTGTCTTCTAGACAACATCAATATAGAAGAAAGAAGCTCCCTGCCTAAAAAGAGAAAGAGAGGTAAGCTCTTGGATGTTGATAATTCACAGTTCACATTCTTCAGAGAATTTAAATACATTTGGAAGCTTGACATTTGAATAGTATTTCAATATGTATAGTTATATATAATATATATCTTTATTTATCTTTTAGGCCACATTAATATGGATGAAAGAGGCGGCATGCCTAAAACAAAGGACAAAAGAGGGGGTATGCCTAAGATTATGGATGAAAGAGGCGACGTGCCTAAAAGGAGAAAAATAAGTAAGTTGTTGACTGTTAATAATTCATAGTTCACTTTCTTTCAAGAATCTAAAAACATTTGAAAGCTTGACGGTTTAATATTATGGACGTTAATGCTCTATGACCCCTCCTATACACATAACTATTGGAACTGGCGTATTGGGATTGGGATTGTTGACTTGCAGCACTATAATCCTTGGTTTGACTCTGACTATGTAACTACTGACTACTACTCTCTGTACAGGGATTATATGCTGTCCCTGCATGAGGTTCAAGACAATAACACAGGGGGTAGATTAACTTGATAAAGCCCTAGAGAGCATATATCTGCAGGGTAAATGGACACATGCTATATAACAATATATCCTGAAAACCCCAGGTCCCAAAGCATTCTGTATTACAAGTCCCATGCCTGTACCAGTTGATGCTATAATGTTCTTGGACACAACTTAAAACAAGCTATATGCAGAAATAACATTTATTCACACTGTATTACTATCTTGTGATTTTTAGCCTTTGAAGATTTCCCCCCAAAGTGGAAGAGAGAGAAGCAACAATGTTGGAACCATGGTGAGATATTTTAAGTTTTTCGTTAATGTGAAGCAGAGGAAGTAGTTACAATGAATGTTCTATATGTAGGTCTGTGAAACTTAAATTAGTAAAATATGAGGAAACCCTGATATCTTGAATTTTATACGTAGATAGCAGATATTTAGGGCAATCATGTTAATGATTGCATCTACTTTACACAATACCAGATTATATCTAACAACAGTAGGGCAATACCCTTGTTTAGATCAATGGAATGGTTATAAACTTTATTCCTATTTTATCATTATTTTATTATTTTTACTGAAACTATAATTTCTTGCTTTTTTCAGCCGTTCGAAATCACACTGGCAGGTGGAAGAGAGACAAGCAATGCCTAAATAATGGTACAATGTTTTTTCTGTATCTTTTTTATAGGAATAGAACCTCAAAATGACTATTAATATACTCAATATTTTTTTATAATACAGATATGGGATCCGTTATCTGGAAATCTGTTATCCAGAAAGCTCCAAATTACGGGGAAAGCCATCTCCCATAGACTCCATTTTATACAAAATTATTTAAATGATTTCCTTTTTCTATGTAATAATAAATAGTCACTTGTATTTGATCCTATCTAAGATATATTTAATCATTATTGGGAGCAAAACCAGCCTATTGGGTTTAATCAATGTTTACATGATTTTATAGTACACTTAAGGTATGAAGATCTAAATTATAGAAAGATCCATTATCCGGACACCCCAGGTCCCAAGTATTCTGGATAATAGGTCTCATACCTATACACAAATTTTAATAAGTCACCTGACACAAATTTTATCACTAAGCGCTGATTATAGCTGATAATATAACTCTGCACCATTTATGAGGATATAATTTACATATTCATGCCTCTTCTGAATTTTATGAAAATAAATCTCTGAACAGACTAGTTATTAGAATGTGTATTATACCCTAACTGTTGTTTTTTCATTTTAGGATTCTTTACTTGGAATGAGCCAACTATTCAAGTCAGAATAGAAATGAGTAAGTGTCCTCTATGATATTCAAAGGCACCAAGGGGTTCTGTAATAATAATTATATATATATATATATACAGAGGCGGGCCAGGCTGGCTGAGCTCCCTAGGCAACCCAGCTGGCCAGCTCGCCCCCTCCTTCCCCTGCTCGTTCGTAGATGCGTGGTGACGCTAGCGCAACACAGACATGAGCTGACGCTGGCGAACGCACGCTTGTGGAGACGCTGGCTGTGTGCACATGCGCGACGCCGCCGGTGTGCGCATGAGCAATGACATGATTGTGTGCATTCACGGCAACGATGGCACGCATAAGTGCTGTTAGAGGAGCGCAGCCAGGTCTAGGGGTAGGCAGAAGAGGTAGCTGCCCTGCGCCCCGAAATTGTTGCGCCCTAGGCAGCTGCCTCTTCTGCCTACCCCTAGTTCCGGCCCTGTGTATATATATATATATATATGTGTGTGTGTTTGTGTCAATATATTATATTACCATATTATATGATATTTTTGGAGAAGAGGAACATTATTCCTTATAATACATATGGGTTTGTGATCTGTTATGTGCAGGTATAAAGGGAGGGTGAAAAGAAGACAAGAAGTATGGGGAGATGGGAAACAACCATGTAGTTAATAAATATTATGCCTGAAGTTGTCTGTATTTACTATAAGCAATGTACTTTATGTTGCAGGGCCTGAAAGCTCTTACCAGCGAAAATGGAGCCAGCCTAAGGGCAGAACACGATTTCGTCCATATTAAGAACTCATTGATATAAAGTTGCAGGGCCTGATAGATCTTACCTGCAAAAATGGAGCCGGCATAAGAGCAGAAGAAGTTTTCATCCATGTTAAGAAAACCTTAATAAAACATTGCAGGGCCGGAAAGATCTTACCTGCAAAATTGGAGCCGGCATAAGAGCAGAAGACGTTTTCATCCATGTTAAGAAAACATTAATAAACGTTGCAGGGCCTGAAAGATCTTACCTGCAAAATTGGAGCCGGCATAAGAGCAGAAGACGTTTTCATCCATGTTAAGAAAACATTAATAAAACGTTGCAGGACCTGAAAGATCTTACCAGCAAAAATGTTGCCGGCCTAAGAGAAAAGTCGATTTCATCCATATTAAGAAACTCATTAATAAAATGTTGCAGGGCCTGAAAAATCTTATCATCAAAAATGGAGCCGGCCTAAGAGCAGAAGACAATTTCATCCATATTAAGAACTCATTGATAAAATGTTGCAGGGCCTGAAAGATCTTAACAGCAAAATGGAGCCGGCCTAAGAGCAGAAGACGATTTTGTCCATATTAAGAACGCATTAATAAAATGTTTTTCAGTTTATTGAAACCGTTCTTTTTAGTTGAGTAGTGGCTGTAGGTGTAAGAGACGGGAGTGTGACTGCAGAGTTAGTGGGAACTTTAGTGTGAATGTCAGTAGATCGTTATTTCATTGATACAGGAGATATAAACATCTTAGGGTCGGGAAGAAAATTCCTAAAATATGAGACAAGTCATGAAGGACAATAGGTTTGAAGTGACAGACAATGTTCATTAGGGCTCACTGACCATAGAGAAGAAGCTGTACTATAAGTTATATATATGCTCCAACCTGCTAGACATAGGATAAAGGGAGGATATTTCATCAGAGTGCATATGTTTATTCCCTTCCACCTTCAAATTAACCCCCCTCATTCCCTCTCAGTACAAGCCATGCACAGGGCATGTGGTGGGAAATTGAGTGTTAAATGCAAGATCCACTTATTATACAGGTATAGGGAACCTGTTACCAGAGACCAATAATCCAGAAACTCCACATTGTCAGTATGCGTACAAGTGCTCATTCATGCACACATGTGCATACCTCCGAGCTGTCTGGTTTTCTGCGGGACAGTCCTGATCCTGATTTTTGCACCTCAGACCACAGTCTGACGACAAGAAAAAGATACAACGTTTCTGAAATTTAATTGAAGAAAAGACTTTTGGCAGAGAGGCCCAGAATACTCAGCACCTGCATTGTGATATAATTGTAACTAATAGGATAACCTGCTTAAAGGGCAATTTCATCTTTATTAGCAAAATTCTAATAACGATAAAAACCTGATCCTAAAACCATCAGAAATGTGTTCAGACTTTTCTTAACCTGCCAAATTTTGCAATTGGAAAAGTATTTAGGGGTAGGCCATACGATGGTCGTGTCCATATAGTTCTCTGCGCTGAGCGAGGCTGAACTTTCTGTCCCTCACTCCATCTTTTAAATATTGACAGGTATGCATGCGTCAGGGGTTGGGAATAGTGAGGTGACTAGCCAGGTTGCCTACGGTGCAGGTGTGGGTGTAAGTAGGTTTATCTGTGGGTCTCATGGTGGGGTTTGAGGGTCTCAATATGAGCACCTTTTACACCTTAAAATTCCTTTTTACCCCCCTTTTTTTTTAATTCCTTCCCCACTTCAGATGGTGTCACTTCTGGTTTTCAGCAGCAACACTTCTGGTTTGTGGTGGTCAGTGGGTTTGGTCTCATCTGGGTAAAAATGCAGGTTTTGGGTCAGGTCCAGGTTTCAAAATCTGGACTCTACTTTGTGTATCCCAGCCACAATACTACAGGTATGGGATCTGTTATCCCGGAACTCGTTATATAGATATCGATGAATTATGCAAAGGCCATATCCCATAGACTCCATTTTAATCAAATAATTAATTTTTTTTTAAAAAGATTTCCTTTTTCTCTGTAATAATAAAACAGTGCCTTGTACTTGATCCAAACTAAGATACAATTAATCCTTACTGGAAGCAAAACAGCCTATTTTAATTATTTAAGTGACTTAAGGGATGGAGATCCAAATGACAGAAAGATCCCTTATCCAGAAAACTCCAGGTCCCAAGCATTCTGGATAACAGGGTAACATATACATAAGTACATATATGGGCATTGAATATCACAGCAGAATTCCCGATATAGTGCATTAAACCACATGCATTAAATGTACATGTATCAAATTTCACTCTTTGGACTTCATTCTACAGTTGTGCTGAGCAGCTCTCAGTCCTTGCTGCATCTAGGGTTGCCACCTTTTAAAAAAATCTTCACCGGCAAGTGGAGGGGGCGGGGTTAAAAGAGCGGGCTGTGACGCTAAAGGGGACGGGTTGTGACGCTAAAGGTGGCCGGGCAATGATGCGCTATTGGCTGGGTGGGTCTTGATGTCAAAAGGGACGGAGCCAATGTGGGTATTTGGCAAGAAGCCCAGGAAAAATGGTTAGTTTTGAGCAGGCTGGGGGCAGGCCACGGGCTTTTTTTAGGTATATTACAAATTTACCGGCAGCTACCAGCCTTAGCTGGTGTTTTACCGCCTAGATTGCATCCCATTCAGAATTGAGCAAAGTTGCACTTACCGACACAGAGGAACCATGGAACCACCGCTAACCGATACCACCATATTAAAAGTTAACTCAAAGGTGAACAACCCCTTTAAACCAATGATAAAGTGTATGCTGTGAATTGTTGTCCAACACAATCAGAGTAAAGTGCAGTTGCTCAAAGAGTGTTGATGTCCCCTTTAAGTGGCATTTCAGCCAGAGCAATTCTGTGCCAATATTTAAACCTAGTTGCCATGTTTTCCCATGACAGTATCCCTTTAAATATCAGTTTCACTTTAAAGGGTAACTGTAGTTTATTGGTTTTATGGCATTATTATTAAAATTGCATCACCCTGTGAATTCTTCACCACGTTTTCTTTATGCTCTGGACAAAACACATAGTCCTACTACCCATGTAAAATTGTGTGGTGGATCCAGGGAGAAGAGAGTAGGAGCTGCAATTTAAACATTGTGGTGCTGCTGTGTGCTGGAAAGTAAATGACAATGCGAATAAAACTCTCAAATACAGTTATGGGACCTGTTATCCAAAATGTTCGTGACTTGGGGGTTTTCTGGATAACTAATATTTCTGTAATTTGGATATTCATAACTTAAGTCTACTAGAAAATCATGTAAACATTAGTTGGGATCAAGTACAAGCTACTGTTTTATTATTACAGAGAGAAAGGAAATCATCATTTGGATTATTTGGATAAAATGGAGTCTATGGGAGACTGGAGCTTTTTGGACAAAGGGACCCATACCTGTACAACTCATATTGGCTGATGTTTTAAACATGTTTACACATCCCTTTTCAACAGCACATTGACACAGTCATGCAAGTTCTGTAACTAGAGAAGGCAAGACTCTTGTATAACAACTGGTAACGTTTTGGAAATCTTAACGTTTATTTCCCGAAGTTTCTGGATTCGGCAATAAAACATGAGTTGAGTCCATGGTGGGGAAATCGTCATCTGTGAGTCACCATGCGTGGGCGTCCAAGATAAAAATAACATTAAATAAAGAGGGGAAAAGGACAGAACCGAGCAAATGTCTGGATAAAGCAATGAGGTTAAATTGGTCTCTGAACTGCCTGGTTAAGTCAGTCTCTGCGGCATATGATAAAGCCCAGGTACGAGCGCCATCACGTTAATGGATCAGCGGAACAGTCACATATTGTATCCGATGAGCTTTCTGGGGAGTTGCCTGTGAGCTGTTATATAGAATTCTACTTATGTCTCACTTGCACTGATAATAGAAATATTGAGTCGCTCCCTGCAATGCTGCAATTGAATGTGAGATGTGAGGGCTCCTTTGTTAATGCCAGACGTAAGGGATATACTCATTATGCAAAACTGTGCCATTAGCATTCACGTTGCCTATGGAACCTTTTTAAAGATGAGCCTTAAGATATTCTGACTTCTCATCTCTGATCATCTTTCTTGTGAGATTACTTCACGTCACATTCATGATCAATTACATGTAGATACTGTTTAGTTTCACTGGTATTGTTACACTTCACATATTTTGTGACAAACGAGGAAAGAGAAAATATTTGCAGCCTACTGAAATGAAAGGGACAACTTACTGGAAATCCTAAAAAAATAATAACATAGTATGGATATTTATATAAATATAATTTGTATATAGGCATGGTCAGCTCCACCTGGAATTTTCACCCAGATTTAAACCTTTCTTCCCCACAGTAACAACCCAGTCACCTGATGTCCGTAATTTGCACCCGAACCCTTTGCTTACCCTGCTTTGAAATGCATAGAAGTTGCACCCACTGTCGGAGCATTAAAGAGGACCCATCACCTTAAGTAATAATTACAAATTCATTTCTGTTGTGTTAGTCAAGCAAAATAAACTATACTTACACAATATTTATATATACTGTATAAGACAAGCTTTGCATCATGCCAGAATTTTACATATGCACCAGATTGGGAGACCTGATGCCATGTCCATTCCACTGGCTACACAATTAGGAGGTGAGGAGGGCAGTGACATCTAGGAAGTGCAGAATGGAAAATAATTGCCTGCCCTGCCTCTATGCCTGAGGCAGGGCAGGTAATATGTGATTGACAGCTGAGATACTTAAATACCTTTACAACAGGTACAGATGTTTTTTTTTTAATTGGGAATTTGTGTTTCATTTGCAAAGGCGTTTTATTATATATTTTATTATGCTTTTATGAGTGACAGGTCCCCTTTAAGCCTAGTCGAGGGGTGTGTCCTGGGTAGATTGGAGGTGGTGGTAGATTGAATCAGGAGTGAGCTTGGGCATGGGGGCAGGCAGGACGAGACACACAACCAGATCTTAATTGATTTGGGTTTGCATCTCTTTGTATTGTCTACCTAAGACTCATGACAAAAGTACTCTGTAACACACAGGCTTATTTGCTTGGCACCAATCAATCAAGCCAATGCATTAATACCTGGACAGGCATTTGGGCATATTGAAAGGGCTATACTGTATAGCTCTACAGGATGAACTGATTTTTGTAGGATTTGGTTATTTTAAAACACTGTAAAAACAATTAAAGGGCAAGGAACCAGGCACTCAAAACTGGAAGGGCTTTTACATTTTATCTGTATTGTTGGCTGACTGGTGGCTGATCCCTAAACTAATCCAGCTGTGGTTCTAGATGCTGCTGTTGTGGGCTCCTTAGAAGCCCCATATAGGCTTCCTATCAATGAACCTCCACCTATTATGTATCTACATCTTCGATGGCTACTGCTATACAGGTCTTTTTAAAAATTTCAGAAACTGGCCCCAAGAGAGATAACTATGTTGTTTAAGTTACCTTTCAGATTCACTGTGCCTTTGTGTACAATTCCCATCAAGGCCTAGTTGAAACAAGCATGGAACTCAACACAGGACCTGCCACAATCCCTGTCTTGGTTCTTGACTATACTATCTATAACTGGGCCCTGTCCCCTAGAGAAAACCAGGATTACATGGCAGAGACAGAGGAGACGTGGAAGGTCTGTTTCTATGATCTTCAGTAAATGATTCCCTCCCTATTCATAAACTGACCTATTTGGCGAGAGGCTGCCCAGAGAAATTTGACGCCATGTCTTATTGTATCTGCTTCTCATTGTGAAATACGAAGATGTGAACCTCTACCGAACTTTCCTTTTTCTTCATTTTTCTTGTTATGTTACTCTGCTTTGCTTGATATGAAAAATTTAAAAAAATAAATAAAACATTAAAAAAAAAAAAAAAAGAACAAGGAAAGTATAAAGTACAAGAAAAATATAAGAAACATTGATCTATGGCCACTTCAGTAGGTTGTCTGGACAGGCCATTCTGTGATCCCTAAGGGCAATAATCACTTGGACTCATGGTTCTTAGTGTGTACGATTTAGAGGGGCCACAGGCTCTTTCCACTAGAAGAACTAGAAACTGCAGCAGAGAAGAATCAGGGACATGGGTCACTGCAATGGCCTGATAAAATTAAGACTGAATAGTGGAAGCCATTGTTCTGTTCTCGTGGTGTTAAACCTTGGTATTTCACATTATGCTACACTAGCTTTTCTAGACATTTGTCCTAATTCCAATGACCGATGGAAATAAAAAAAAGGAGATTGATATGAAAGAAGAAGTCTGGATCCAAACTGAACCTTCTATAATAAAAAGTGTGTGTTCTCTTAAAAAGAAAATGACCCGGGCAGCATAGTTCCATAGGGCAGAAGCCCGGGGACAAACTATTGCAGATTTCTCAATCACTGTGCCAAGTTCCATGCTGATATTATTTATAAGAGCTCTTACAGCCAAGTTCAGCCAAGAATGAGATAAACATCAAGGGAGCAAAGCAGTACATTTCCAGATGCGATTTGTCCATTATGGGTTTTGTAAAAGTACTACCAGGCTATGGACCATGCACACCACCAGATATACCATGAAGATGCTTCTTGCTCCACAACCTCAAAAAATGTAGATGGCGGGAAATTTAAATCTAATTAAAGTAATTTTATTCCTACAGTTCATTCCATAGGCACAATCATTGACCTGCAGCTCAGATCTCCCATATGTACATACAGAAGATAATTTGGGTTGTGAAAAGGTTGCAGCGCTTCAGAGGCAGCAGTAATTGGAAAATGTAGCCAAGTCAGTGCTATATATAGGGAACAGCTGCTCACTAATTCCACAGATGGAACACGCCAGAACTTCAATTAATAAACGGTCCAGATTTCCGGTGCCATCTCAGTAACGCAGCGTTGCATAGAAAAGTCACAAAGGGACAGATCTACTAAATGATCATTGGCGGCTGTTAAGTTTTGGGAGGGTAACAACAGGGCAGCCTTTTTTTTTCATCCCAAGTTGCGCCATGTTCCTGAGTACCATATAGCAACTGTGCTGCTAGCTCCCCTATGGTGTAAGTGTACTTTAATCTATATTGTGCAGGGGTAAAGAAGTTCAATGCTTGTTTCCTAACACAGCCGTGTCTGGAACCATACTGGTAGATGGAGCACAGAAGCCTGCTCTCTAGCCCCCTCTACTGAAGAAAAGTTGGATGTGAAGCAGCTGATTTCTCTTCTTCACACCTGTTTCTAAAGCCCCCTAAACTTTGTATCTGTTTGCTCTGCTTACAAATGGGAATTTGGTAATCAGAGAAAAGTCATTATTATCTGTTATAAATGTAAAAATGATATATAGAATGCTTAGGGCTCTGAGCAATTTCACGTTACTTGTTTGAAGGGTTCACATGGCCTTTTAAGGTTCAGTCCTGGTACTGTTATTTGGCTGAATCCAAAAAGGATAGGTTCCATAGCTTTTGTACGTGCCTGAAAAGGGGATTTTCTTAACCGGTAAATCTTTTTCTCCTGGGTCTGTAATGTCAGTTGCAGACGTCTGGGGTTTAACCTTGATACCTCTGGAGGCAGGACAAAAGAATTCTCAATTGTAGCTCCTCCCTCCTTGGTAATAAAGGAGCTTCCTGCCCTCACACTGGCAGTTTCTTGTCCAAAATAAAATACTAGGGAACATTGGAGCATAACCGTAACAGTAGAACATTGTAACAACACTTTTTTTTGTTATCAACTAGTAATAATAGTAAACTGGGCCAAAAGGACCCTCAGGCATATCACCACACCTCCATAAAAATCAAATCCCCTTTTCCTGGGGCAGCCCGTCCTGTCAGTGCAGACGTCTGGGGACGTCCAAAAGCCATCATCGTACCCAGACTGGAAGGGCTCAAGAAGTTCCAGTAACCACTGCATGTAGAACCTTCTTCCCAAATGCCGCTTCAGCTGAAGCAAAAGTGTGAAGTGGTAAAATTTTGTAAGTGTGCACTGAGGACCATGTGGCTGCTTTGCATATTTGCTCTGGAGAGGCCAAATTGTTGAGAGCCCAAGAGGTACTTGACTGCTCTTGTAGAGTGGGCTCGCAGCTTTAGTGGTGTTGATTTTCCCACCGGTTTGTAGGCGCAGGGAAACAGTCTCTACTAACCATCTGGCAATAGTACGGGTAGATGCCCTAAGCCCCTTTTTTGCAGTCCCATAAGTCACCAGAAGGCTATCTGATTTCCGAAATGCGGAGCCGTTTTACGTAGATTCGAAGTGCTCTAACTACATCCAAGTGTTGTAGTGTCTTTTCTGTCTCATTCTTGGGATCTGGGCATAGTGATGGCAATACGATCTCTTGGTTAACATGGAAAGCCGATACTACTTTTGGTCTGAATGTAGGTGGAGTTCTGAGCACCACTTTATCTTTGTGGAATATCATCCCATGGCTCCTTTACCGACAGAGACTGAATGTCTGAAACTCTGCGAGCTGAGCAGATAAAAAAAGTCACTTTCCACGTGAGATACTTGAGCTCACCACGATTCCAATGGTACAAAAGGGTGTCGTTGCAGGCTCTTGAGAACAAGATTCAGGTCCCCCATGGGGGGGTTGGGTCTCTATAGGGCGGTCTGATGTGTAGTACAGCGTGAAAGAATTGTCTCACTTCCAGTAGGAGTGCCCATTGGAATTGGAAAAGAGTAGAAAGGGCTGAAGTCTGCGTTTTTAATGCTGCTAAGCTAAGGCCCTTATCGAGGCCTTGTTGTAGAAAACGGAGAAATTTGGGCAAAGAGCAATGCTCTAATAAAATCCCATATTTGAACACCATGCTTTGAATATACGCCATATCCTATGAAACGATTTGGCCGTGGACCTGCTTTCTCGCTTTAAGAAGTGTTGTAATCACTTGTTCTGAGAACCCCTTGTCTCTCCATAGCTTGGGCTTCAAGTGCCATGCCGACAGGTGTAGCATATCCAGATTGTGGGTGAAACACTGGACCTTGAGACAGAAGGTCTGGTCTGAGAGGCAGTCGCCATGGGGACCCACTGACATGTTGACAAGGTCTGTGTACCACACCCTTCTTGGTAAGTCTGGCGCAATCAGGATGGCCGCCACTTTTTCCGCCTTTATCTTTTTGATGACTCGTGGTAACAGAGGAATGGTGGAAATACGTAAATCATCCGAAATGACCATGGAACACTAGTGCGAGCGAAAGTACCTGGGTAGTTTGTTGTTTTTGTGGGATGCCATGGCGTCTATCACTGGACACCCCATTTGGGCTACTACTGCTTGGAAGATGTCTGGGTGAAGGGACCATTCCGTCTGATCTATCTTGTTCTGACGGAGATAGTCGGCCTCCCAATTGTCCACCCCTGGTATGTAAATTGCTGATAATGCCCAGAATGTTGACTCCGCCCATTGGAATATCTGATAAGTCCTCTTCCATTGCTACTTTGGCTGCGGGTTCCCCCTTGGTGATTTAGGTACGCTACCGTTGTCGTGTCGTCGGATTGGATTCGGATTGGCGTAGACGAGTAAAGGAGCCCAATGTAGTAGAGCATTGCGAACGGCCCTGAGTTCCAGTATATTGATGTGGAGCTCTAATTCCTCTCTTGACCATTGTCCTTAGCAAGACAAGTTTTCCATGGCTGCTCCCCACCCTGTGAGACTGGCATCTGTGCTGATCACTCTCCATGGGGGGAGAGACCAAAGGCGTCCCTGTGTGAGGTTGCTTTTGTTCGTCCACCACCCAGCTGAGTTCTGAGTTGCCTTGCTGATTTGTATAACTTGACAGAGAGATCGTCGTGCTTTTTTTTCCAGTGACGAAGGAACTCCGTCTGCAATGGCGCATGTGGAAATGTGCGTAAGATAATGCCTCTAGTGATGACACCATACAGGCCTAAGAGTCTGAGGCAATCTTCCGCTGTCGTTACAGTTTGACAGAGAAATCGCTTGGTTGAGTTGTAACTTGACTACCTTGTCGTTCGAGAGTGAGATTCTGCATGACTTTGAGTTGAACATCATTCCCAAGAATTTTATCTCCTGAGTAGGTCGGAGGTTGCTTTTTTTGTGGTTAATCACCCAAATTTTTGTAAGATCTAATTGCATGTTCGGTGTGGCGTGTTGCGGGAGAAAACGATGGTGCCTTTATGAGGATATCGTCTGATGGTATGGAACTGATGGTATTCCCCATTTTTCTTAGGATGGCAATGACAGGTGCCAGGACTTTTGTGAACACCCTCGGTGCTGTGGTCAACCCGAACGGCATTGCCTGTTGCATTGGTAAGTGATCCTGGCCCTACTGCAAAACGCAGATAACGTTGATGAATTTGGGTGTATTGGGATATGGAGATAGCCCTCTTTGAGGTCTATGGTTGTCATGAAGTGATTTGGCTCCATTGTATTGATTACGGAGCATTAGGGTCTCCATTCTGAATCTTGTCTTTTTGATAAATCTGTTGAGAGGCTTGAGATTTAGGACTGGTCTGAATTGACCTCCTTGTTTGTCTTACTAAGAATAGATCTGTGTAGTACCCCCTGAAGCGATGCTGCTGAGGCACTGTTGCAATAACCTTGGTTTGAAACATCTGTTGTACACAGGTCAAGAGTGCTTTTTCTTCTTTTTGGGTTGCGGGATATTGATGATGGTAAGAATGCTCGTCTGGATGGGAGGGAATCGAAAAGTATCTTGTAGCCGCTTTGAACTACCTGAAGAACCCAGTTGTCTGTGACTGAGTTCTGCCACACCTGAGAGAAAAGGAGAAGCCTGCCTCCAACAGCCTCCTCCGTCTCTGGTGTGGATGGACCTTCATGCTTCTGTGGGCTTTCTGACCACCTGGTCTCCTACTTTGCTTTTGTTGGGGAGGGCCAAGTGGTTCTCTTTCTATTGCTAAACTGAGAAACTGATGTTTGGTTTTGGCCCTGGCTTCTGTAACCAAGGAGTTTGGGGGAGTCCCCCAAGCATGGCGCCATCAGGGGTACACAGGGGGTACAAGTGTACCGGGCCTGGGCCTGAAGAGGGGCCCGGCAGTACTGCACATTTTAAAAGAGCCGGGCCACCCTTAAAGGAGAGTGATAATCCCGGGCACCGGAGCGCTCACCGTCTGGCCTGTCCCCAATGGCGCACACTACCTCCCTCAGTGATACACCCCGCCCCTTCCTGCTCTACCATCCATCTACATTATTGGCTATGCCTATGCACCGCCCGCCGTTCAACCACAGCCATCAGTCTCACCCCTTCCCCCCTGAGATGTTTTAAAAAAAAAAGAAACGTATCTGGTGCGCTGCACCGTCTGCGCATGCGCGTCAGCGAGGGGCAGCAGCAAGGGAGCGGGGCTTGCCAGGTCGTGTTATTTTTACTTCAATACTTGCTACCCTGCCTTTGTATCTCATTTCACACAGTCTGTTCTTTGAAGTGAGTAAGGTTTCCATCTAGCTCCACAGCAGACAGTTAAAGGGCATTGGTGAAGACCATGTCTAGTTGGGGTTTTTCTGCTTTACGGAAGTGCCAGACTTGTGCCGGCTGTCCTACTTCTGGGTTCTTGCCTGCTAGAATGTTACACGTAGGCAGCACTGTGTTTAAGGGGACAGACAATGTCTACACATTGTATCCTTGTCTGAGCTGGCAATTGATTCCTCAGTTCCTGCTTAATTTTTGAGTGTTCTTTTGATTTTAACCTCTGTAGCTCTTATATCCTTTGCTGGGGTGGATTAGGGGGTGGGGGCCAGGGATCTTTTTTTACGGGGGCCCCGTGATTTCTAATGGCGGCCCTGCCCCAAGACCTCTGTTGTTGTTTGCGTTGCGGCTCAGGACGAAATCTCCTGCCTTGTGGCAGGAATGCGCTTTTTCCGCCTGTTACCCCAGTGATTAATTGTTAAGCTCTGGTCCAAAGAGGTGTTCTCCCTGAAAAAGGCAGGGCCAAAAGTTTTCCTTTGGATGCATTATCACCATTCCATTGGCGTAGCCAGAGTGCCCTGCGAGTTACCACAAGGTTAGCGGATGCCCTAGTTAATGGATAACTTCCATGGCTGCATCGCTTAGGAAATCAAAAGTTGTAGCAATGCGGTCAAGTTCAACTTGTAAAATGAATCTTGCCCGTAATGTTGTAGGACTCTTGAGTCCAGAACTTCGCTGTTCTTGCTAGCCCTGCGGCTGCTGTTATTGGTCTGAAATATAACTGCTGTATTGGTATTGCCTCTCCTGAGATTATTTTCCCATCCGCTTATCCCATTTGGTCTTTAAATGCCATTGCATCTTCTGTTGGAAGCGTAGTGTATTTGGATAGGCGGGATACTGCAGAGTCCAGTCTGGGAGCTTGGTCCTTTTTTGAACCGAACTCTTGTGGTACTGGGTATTTAGAATTTTTTTTTTCCTAATGCTCATGCGATTTTCAGGTGCACGCCACTTCCGTCTCAATACTTTGAGCTATGGACTTAAACACTGGATAAACATTTTGGTTTCTTTGTGTGCATACCTAATACTTTTGATACTGGGGCAGATGTATCTTTTAAATCTAAGGTTTGAAGCATGTCCCTTAGTTGTCTGCGTCCTTGCTCAGAAGTAATACACGACATGCACTCCCCCTCAGATAAGGAAGCTTCTGAATCTTGTGAAAGTGAAGAGTGCCCCGATTCCTCCTCTGAGGACAAAATCTGGGTCTGAAGATAAGGAGGGAGATCTATGCTTTCGCTTAGAAAGTGCCCTGTAATTCAAAGACTGTTGGATGGTCATTTTAACCCACTTTACCAAGTCAGTAAGCTGATTTTGTTGTGAGTTTGATGATGGCCCAGGTTGTCCATCTGAGGAAGACTGAGATTGTTCTGGTCTAAGTCTGCTTGCAGAATTGTATTACTTAATTCACCTCTGGTGTCCTCTTTGTCTAGTGAGTTCTGGCTCATTGGTGGACATGGGTTGTGGGCTAAGCATTGGAGGTGGGTCAGGCAAGTTACGCTTTTTGACCCTTTTATATTTTGCCTTTGACTTTTTGGCTTTAATCTCTGCAGGGTGGCATGTCTTGAATTATTCTAAGCGCCCCTTAGGAACCTCCCATTGCTATGAGACCCGATCAAAATAAAACTGTACCTGCCGTTTTAGAAGGTGCCTTTACAGCACTCTCTGACTCCTGGAATGGCGTGAATAACAAGCGCGCTGTCCGGCAAATACCGGAAGTCCCGCCTCCATGCCTGAGAATGAGAGTCGCAATACTGAGCACGCTGTAACCTAGCAACCGAGCAATAAAAAGGCGCCAGCTTTGGAAGAGCGCTTCTGCACTAAAGGAGGGAATGACTTTCAAACCCTTACTACCTGTAAAGCGGTCTGTCTCCGTGAAGCGCCCCAGGTATCTGAGCAATACATCCTCAGTCACTGACGGAGGGAATTGCAAGTCTCCTCTTTGTGCCCTTAGGGCCTGACTGTCCTGGCACACCCCTTGTGACCAAACTAAAAGGTGCCTTGGTACGCCCCACCTGGCAGGCAACTGGCAAGGAGGGGGAGCCCAGCCCAGACCCCTAGGGAATGGACCATCGCATCCCCTCGGAAATAAAAACTAAAACCTACCTGACATTGTCTTTTTTTTAATTTTTTTTAAATCTGGGGGAATAAACCCAGTGTCCAACCTCCTGTAGCAGGACAAAAGGAACTGCCAGTGTGAGGCGGGAACTCCAGTTATTACCAAGAAAGGAGGAGCTACAATTCAGATTCTTTTGTCCTGCCTCCAGAGGTATCAAGGTTAAAACCCAGACATCTGCACTGACAGTACGGGCTGCCCCAGGAAAGGGGCAATGCTTTTGTGTGCCTAATATAAATTACTGGATGCTGCCAACTGCCATTTACAGTACAGATGTGATATCTGTGCCAGACTGTTTGTTTTAGGTATGGCACTGAATCCACGATTTTGGGGTTCAGCTGAATCCTTCGTGAAAAAGTTAAACGGAATACGGAACCCTAATTTGCATATGCAAATTAGGCCAGGGAAGGGTGAAAGAACCGTGTGCCTGCAGGAGTGGCTAGATTTTTTTTTAGCTCCATGGTTGTGTGGTGGTAATGTCACGTGATTACAAGGTGACGGATTGTTTGTCCAGGCACTTTTATTCAGCCAAATCCTAATCCTGCTAAAAAAAAAAAAAAAGGCTGAATCCTGGATTTGGTGCATCCTAGTTTGTTTTCCCCATCAAATCCCGTAATGTTATCAGATCAGTTTCCCCGTGGAATACACGTAAAGCAGATGGGTTTCAGGCAGAAAATCCCTATTCCCTGGCAGTGTGGGCAGTTCACAGTTATCCTGCAAGGGTACTTGGCTAAAATGCAAGGTCTAATCTGGATCTACCCCTTACACATCCCCCACCACACATTCTCTAGAGGATTTTTTTTTTTAAATTCCTGACCTGTTTGATCTTCATCCACAGATAAAAATCACTTTCTCATTCATAGTGTTTGTGTGGTTCCCAGTTGGAGTAATTTTACACCCCCAGCAGGGTCGGTAGCAGGTCTGGGAAAGAGGAAAAAAGGAAAAGCAGGGAGCCCGGGTTTAAGTCAGATGGTCTGGCTGGGGCAGGGGTTTGCCTAACTAGACCAGTGCCTGTAGAAGCTACCTCTATTCAACATGTGGTCACACTATAACATGTAATCATCAACCAAGCAGGGGCTATACTGTACATATTGGTATGTGTATGGCCAGCTTAATGATTTGTGGCTCTTCAGGAAACAAATCATATACAGCAGCAGGTAGGTTGGTGTGCCACTGGCTTAATATCACACAGCAAGGGATAATAGGGAAGAGACGACAACAAATCAAGATTGGCATTTATTTTAATATATACATTCTGCATATGAATATACACACACGCAGAACAACACAAACGCAGCATACAAAATCTATCAGTGGAGAAGGATTTAAAATGAAGATCCGTCTCTGGAAGGGCTAAATGCCCAAGTCTCAGAGTCTGTGTTCCTGTGGCAGCTTCTCCCGGCATTCATATAATAACTCTCTATTGCATCCAATCGGTAGGGAAACGTATATAAACATTAATCAGTGCAGTCTCTAAGCACAGGGCACTATGTGGCACCAGAGAACTCTGAGATTCCACGTACTGCATCGCTTTCTCTTTCACGGCCCGGACGCTCTCGTGCTTCCATATTTCTTTTCATACTCCAAGTAGCGCTTGAAAAAGAACTTGATCTTTTTAGCTGCCAAGCTCAGATGAATCAAACGCTCAAAATGTCCCTGTTGAGAAGAAATGGCTTATTAATCAGTCAGACAAACAAGTGATGGGTGCCAACGGCTTAGAAGCGCTAAAGCAGTGATCCCCAACCAATAGCCCCGTGAGCAACATGTTGCTCACCACCCCTTGACTGTTGCGTTCAATGGCCTCAAAGCAGGTGCTTATTTTTGAATTCCTGGCTAAGAGGCAAATTTTAATTGCATACAAATCAGTTGTACTAACCAAATTGAGCCTCACGTAGGCTCCCAGTCACATAGGGGCTACCAAATAGCCAATCACAGCCCTTATTTGGCACCCCAGAGACTTTCATGGCTTGTGTTGCTCCTCAAATCTTTTTGTATCTAAAGGTTGCTCACTGGTAAAAAAAGGTTGTGGATCCCTGCTCTAAAGAATGCTTTAAAGGGCAAGTGATAACAGGAAATGAAAATGACCTAAATAAATTTATAAAAAAGGCCTCACTTACTCTACGTGTGTAGGACACAAGAATTGGTGCAGTGAATGATTAGAACGGATAAAGTTTAGAAACATTTTATAAGGATATATTCTTTACCAGACATCGGAAATTAAACCCTACCAATGAGCTCTTTTAATAGACAAATGTTGGTTATTGTTACAGAGAGCTATACATGGAAGTACTTACCTCACTTCCTTTTGGCTGCCATGTTTCCACCATCATGTCAATATAAACAGACCAGAGGTCTGTACGTTTTGGGTAGCTGCTCAGCGTGCTTCAACAGGGCTTTGGCCCGCTCAGTGTCTCCCAGCTGAAATTCTAACTGGGCAAACTTGGAAATCACATCAAAATCTGCAAGCAGAAAGAGAAACCAGTTTTCAGAATGCTGCCCCTGAGCCCCTGCAACTTGGACATGGAAGTTGTTTCTTTATACAAAATGGAGACTGACCATAACACAGGCCCATTGACCCCATTCAGCTGCCTATATAATAATTTATAATCCATTCATTGACTCTAGAACCAATAATCAGATCAGTCCACTTTGGCCCAGCATGTAGGCAGCAAATAATGTCAAGATCCCCTTGATTGTAGACCTCAGATCTGACATGTGCATGGCCACCTTAAGACTCAACAAAACTATTTTACAAAACTTTTATATGTGGTTTCAACAGACCACGTTTGCTATACGTTCTAGGCACACTGACCACAGTAATGACCAGGGCTTTTGTGTGAATGATGAGATGAATAGGAGAGGTTGTTGAACAAAGATAACAATGAAATAATCAAATACCAATCAGTCAGTGTATATACTTCTGATGACAGACGTCACAGTTTTGAAGGAAGGCAAACGGAACAGGACAAGAGCAGAGGACCCCGTTGTCTTAGTTTGTATGAATTTGTGGTTTAAAAAAAAATAAAAAAAAAGAAAGAAAAAAGGAAAAAGAACCATATCTTATTACATATCAGTCAAAGAAGAAAAAATTGCATACAGGTATGGGACCTGGGCCTGAATGCTTGGACCTGGGTTTTCTGGATGAGGGATCCTCTGTAATTTGGATCCCCCTACCTTAAGTTAATTTGAAAAAAAAAGTTAACCCCAATAGGTTTTTGCCTTCCATAAGGATTATACTTACTTGGGATCAAGTACAAGTTTGTTTTATATTTACAGAGAAAAAGGTATTTTTTTTTAAAATGTGACTTATTTGCTCATAATGAAGTCTATGTGAGATGGCTTCCCGGGTTGACATTATGGAGAGATGTTTCTGATAAAGGGAGGGTGTCGTAATTGCTGCTTTTTTCCCCCGCAACTTTTCGGCTTCAAAAGCCTGACCTGAAAAAGTCGTGGCTTAATAAATTGGCCCCATAAGAATAATCCATGTATGAGTGGTTTTACCAACAATCAGAAATTTTAGAATGCAAATATGCTTCTAAATATACACAGGTATGGATCTCTTTTCCATGTAGTACAGACATTCATGCAGTAACACAAATGAGCACCAATACTCTATTGTGATGATACATGTTTTGTGTTTGAACTTAAACTTCACCTCTTTTCTTTCCATTTTAGTTCCTTGGTTGGATACTGATTGCTGTAATTGCCTTTCTGCCTCAATTGCTTGCATCATTGCTGTTCCCCTTTAAGCTACCATCAAGAGGCTTATTGGAAACACTACCGTTATGCTGAAAAGATCTGTTCAATCGTACTGCTGAGGTCCATGCGAAAGTCCTTGCTGCCAATAATGTTAAACAGTTTTTTGGTTTTTGGCTTTGGACAAAGATTGAAAAGGAAGTAGTCAGCCAGTACCCAGTGGACGAGGCCCAGACAAGCCCTGAGTGGCAGGAGATCACTGGAGTGTACCTTTATCGGGAGAACAAGGGCTTCCCATTGTATAGTCGTCTCCACAAATGGGCCAAAAAAGTCATAGGAAATGGCACGGATCCCGACGGTCGGAAATGGCCCTGCTTGCTGTATGAGAAAACTGAGGACCATGAGAATGAGGGGAGGGAGACCTGGTGATTGTTAATTGAATGTCATATCTTACATCATGTCTTAATGTATAAAGGAACAATGATGTGTCACTATCTCTACAGGACACCATCCGTCCAGCTTTGAACTTATATCAGTTGGTGCCTCCCTTGAATATCACTTCTAGAAGCTTTTGAAAGGTTGAATGTTCATGATATGCCTACATGCACCCCATTGTTTCAACCATCATCTGCATACTCATCAAATGCTTTGTTTGGGGTACCAGCATTCTCACAGTGCCTTGGCTACCAACCAATGATAAGTACTGAGTGCATCAAAGGGAACATAAACCATATATTTATGCGATAGAGCACAGCAGTCTAGAGCATGTTGGTGAGGGATAAGACTTGAATTTAGCAGTGGGTTAAAGTGCAATAGAAAAGGCAAAGAAATGATACATTCCTCCAAAACTTTTAAATTTAAGGTCACGAATTAATAGATGGTATAACCATTTCATTCTATTTTCATACTCATTCACATTCTTGCTATGATCACTCATTTCTGACATATATATAATCATGTAAACTTCTACCTATAAACAGGGTTGTTCATAATTCCTTAATAAAGAGAGCAGTGCAGCAGATGGGAGTGAAGTTCTGGCTCACTTTTACTCTTGTCGTGCTGTGCCAGATGCTTCACTGCTGCTTCCTGCCGAAGAATAAAACTGTGTGTAAATGTAGGTGGAGACATGACATGACTACATAATATATTTACTTTACCAGTCAGTTGAAATCTGTGAAACTTAATCTGCAGCAAGGACCCCACTCTCCATAAATTACATTCACTGAACTCTTATTAAAATCTGTTTTGAAATGTCTTGGAATAATGAATGCTAACTTTTATACTAAAGTGAATATTCGTAGTCATCGTCTGTCTAATATTATATGTGGTACAGCCAATAAGCTGCCCTTGCTTCCGTTAAGTACATGGAATCCGTTCCGCTGCTGGAAGAGCAGATAGATGCTCTGGAACATTTCAGATTTTTACCTTTCTGGACCAGATTAGCATCAGAGGTCAATGGACCCACCAGGGATTTAGAAACTTGTCCTTTATTTTTTTTATCTTTTTATGCCTGTATCTCAGGAATTTTTTATACCTGTTGCATTGCCTGTAATTGTGTTTTTAGAGATTAAATCTAAAGATTTTTTCAGCATGAATGTAACTTGTCATTTTATATGTACAGCCCCCCCATTCTCTGCCAAAGAGCCTTCTGTACCAATGTGTTTGTGAAACATATATAATTAGATAGATTAGTTGGTACAGTAGTTTACAATACAAAATACAGCATTTTAGCAATTATCTTTTTTAGAGTCCCAATAGTCTTAGAGGATAGAGTCCCAATAGTCTGAAACATATTTATAACCACACCTCAGAATCACACAGAGAATACAAAGAGACGGCATTCCATCAAAGAACCTAATGATTATAGATGAATAGTGGACGTACTCTTTAATCACACTACACCAGAGATTTTTGTTTATGATCACAGGTATTCCCATTAAGTACCTCCTCCTCCTCCAAGGTTTAGCAGGTACATGCACATGAAGTACCCTTCATCCTAGGTGGTTAATATATAGAGCACCAAAGGCTAGGATAAGAGACCTGTACAGAGGTAAGGTAGGTGGACACTGGTGTGGCACCGCCCATCTAATGGTTTAAAAATTAGTGGTAAGCCCAATTTTCCATGTGACACACATCCATACACTCGTTTTTATTCCTTAGTAAAGGTTGGGCACGAGAGTTGGACAGGGGGCTCCGGGCCTGCAGCCTCAGGGGCTTCCCAAAACATCACCTGGGCCCAGCTGTAAACTCCTTTGTGTTGAGACCTCCTGCACCCCACACCTCCCAACACATTGATTGCATTTTTTTGTATGGTAAAAAACACAGAAATATATGTTTACCCCCCCCCCATTTCTACTGAATCTAAAATGGGTACCCATGCCTTTCTGCTCCAAACTACTGAGTCGCATCATATCGCCCATGTATCATTACATACCAAGAAAAGGCACCCTAAATTGATTGCCAGGGTCCTCCAAACAGTTTGATGCCCATTGTGCATATAGGATTACCAAGTATCTGGCATTTAGAGGCCCCAAAATAAAGTTAGCGCATACAAATAGTCCTGTGGGTAACTTCAGCTAATGAAAAATCAACACATTAACTGCATTTTATGTGTGGTGAAAACACAGAAATATATGTTTACCCCACAAAACCATATATTTTTGGAAAAGTACAACATGCTATCGAATCTAAAATTGGTACCCATGTCTTTCTGCTCCAAACTATCGAGTCGCAAGTCTTTCCCAAAATTGGCGGTTTTTTGTGAAATTACCTGAAACTTCAACTTTCCAGCATTTGTATTATTGTCCATGAATGATTACCCGGCGTAAAGCATCCTAAATATGAACGCCGGGGTCTACAAACAGTTTGATGCCAATATGCAAAGATTTACCCAAACTATTGATATATCAGGACCCCCAAATCCAAATAGTGCATATGAATTCTCACGTATGAACTCTGGCTAATAAAATATAAGCACCCGGTATGTGTAAAATGTGCTATGAAAACCCCCTAACAGTATGGAGACCCTAGAAACCATATATTTTCCGAAAGTACACATTCCGACGATCTAAAATGGATAAATATGTCTTTCTACTGCAAACTACTGCTAAACATAACACTTTTTATGAAATTTATGAAAGATTTCACAAAGCTTGCATTATAGCCCATTATATACACATATTTCGTAATGTGCCAGCAAAAGAAATCCTAATATAATGCCAGTGGTTACTGAACAACTTGATGCCTGATATGCACAGATAAACCAAACTATGTCGCACCACAGAGAAACCCCAAATGGATATAAAGCAGACAAAACTTTCCATGGGCAAAATGAGGTAACAAAGAACAGAGCGAAATATAATAAAATCACTAAAATCCAACAAAACCACAAAAGTCTTATTTTCACGCCTAGTGTAATCAGCAGTCAGAATCACAGTTTAAATATTTTAGCATGTCCAAATAGTTTTTATGGACAGAAATAAGCTAACAACACCTGCGCAAGCTGAAAATGCACCAAATCACCGAAATTGCAGTATAATCACCGAAATAACATACAAAAGTATTGCGCAGTACAATTAGCGAACACGCTATACACAATGGCAATAAAACCATTTTTTCGGGGCGCATGCGCGACTGTTCTGGTGAGACGCATTTTCCCGGAGCTTCCGCAGTGGCAGGCTGATATCCCCGCATTTTAGCTTTCTTCCGCCTTCAGACAAGCGGGGAAATACTGACTGCCATGGTGACATATGGGGAAAAAAGAAGAACTATGAGCCGTCGGGCTCTCTGACCCCGTTCCTGCAAGAATCGGCAGCTAAGGCTAAGCTGCGCAAAGCCCAAAGATGGCGCGGCGCCGATCAGGAACAAGGCCTGAAGCGCGACCTCCGGTTCCAGCTCCCGTCTGGCAGAGTGCCCAGACTCCGGCAAGGTATGAGTCGACGGCCATGGCTAAATATACTGCCCTAGAGGGGGGGATTCGACCCGCACACCGATTCGTCACAGCCCTGTAGCCCCTTCCAGTTACCGATAGGTCTCTCCCCATTCCGCTCCAGCACTAGGGCCCGTTCAGCACAGTATGCAGACTGATAGCAGGGCCTCTACCTGGGAAGTTAGGGCGGTCCCCTAGCCCACCTACTGACTGGCAGACACTGGAGGACCAACGTGACCCGGTTTTTTGTAAGGGCAATGATCTTCAAGCATCTATCCCAGTAACTGCAGATATATTAGCACAGCAAGCTTTCAGCACTCCAGAACTCCTTGTCTGCAACAATGGCGGGATGCTGTTAAAGCGCAATGCAGAAAGAAAAGATTACATTCTGTGGGACAAAGGGTGGACAAGCTGGAGACTATTTCAGACAACTTAATTCTAAGGCATAATACTTTGGAGGATGACCAGCTTACCCATACAGAGCTGACTAACTCATCAAATCATATTGCGAGGATCTGGAAAACAGAAATCGTAGACAAAATCTCAGAATTAGAGGAGTCCCAGAAAGTATTGTGCCGAAAGATATCAGACAGTCAATCTGAGGGCACTGTTCTCTCAACTTTGCCCAGATCTGCCTGCGGAAGCTTGGAGATTCGACAGGGCTCATAGAGCTCTAGGCCCCAAAAAGCCGGGCCAAGTCAACCCCCAGGGACATCGTTGTGTGCTGCCATTATTTTGAAAGCAAAGAAAGTCTTAAAAGAAACAAGAAATTCAGCACATATTGAATACCAAGGGCAGTCTTACAAATTTATAATGATTTATCTCCCATTACTCTGGCAAAAGGAGAGAACTCAAAACCGTAACGCAATATCTACAGGCTCAGAAAATATTCCCTACAGATGGGGATTCCCCTTTAAGCCATCGTTAATGTGTGGGACAACAACACACCTATCCGACCCTCGGATGTGCGGATAAGTTTTCTGAGGAATCTTGGTGTGCCGAATCCAGTACAACTAAAGAACCTCTCATGCTCAAATCACCAAGGATGACGCCGGAATGGACTCAATAAGCCCACGAAAATCTCGACCATCTTCTTCACCTCCACGCGTCCTGACTCGCTACTTGAGGGAATCTGCAATATGAGGGACTCCCCTCGCCTTACCCTATTTTTTCCAAGTTGCCTTTTGTATTCTACTTTTTAGTAGTCCAATTATTGTGCCTGCCCTGCGGAAGGGATCGTATTTCTTTCTTCCCACCAGACTCTTCTCGCCTAGACATTCCGTCGACACTGGTACTTGTGAGGAGTGTACCTAGAGTGTCTCAAGTTACCGAAGGTCAGGTAACACCAATGTGTTTTCATGTCTGTTGTTGGTTTTTGTTGATTGTTGTTTTTCTTTTTGATTTCATTTTTTGGAGGCCTATAATTCTACCGCTACCCTTCACTCTCTATATGATGATGACCGACTACTCGCGACTGCGCTTAAGTTCACTATGCATGATCATTCCTATTTCTTTCTGTTTATTTTGTCGGATCTCTCTTGGGGAAGCTGCTTGGACTCCTACGTAAGGACTCTTTTTTGTTCATGGACTCAACAATTCACATCTGCGGAATGTATCTTTGAGTGGTTGGCACAGTTATGTGGGATTATTTTTTCGTACATATTGTTTATTATTATGCTTGAACTGTTGAATGGTTCTCTTATGAAGGGTACACCTGATCCACTTCACGAGCCTTTCAGGACAGCACTCCTTATTGATAATTTAAGATGATACGTCTTGTCTCTTTGGAATGTGAAGGGACTTAATAGGTCCTAGGAAGAGACCTGACTTGAAAGAGATTAGACGATTCCAAAGCAGAAGGTAGCGTTTCCTGACAGAAACACATTTTAAAGCCATCGGACAACAATAGACTCAATTCTCCTATTTATACAAGGACCTACAAACTCAGGCCCACCACAAAAAAGCTGGGGTTTATGATTTTGATACATAAGGACTTGCCCGCTTGTGATTACACAACAAATATGTACCGAAGGGCACTTTTAATTTTGCTGCAAGGCTCGTATGTGGATACCCTCCGATAACTCTTTTGAATGTAATATAATTTCAAATGTTAAAACAGATCGAATGGTCCGTAAGATTCTATCTTTAGCTGACAAATGGTCTTTCTCCTGTACTGATAGTGGGTGGGGACTTCATTTAGTATTCTCAGAACACCATGGATAGGTACCCGGCCGCTTCTGCAACAAGGTCACAAGTCCCATCAAAAGGCTAACAATTTTGGGCCTTAATCAGTGTCTCAATGCTCTAGTTTGAAATACATGGCGTATAGGTAGTCGCCTAGGGACAGGAGAATACTTGTCGTAGCTCGTCTCCTCATAACGCCTCTATGAGATTAGACTATTTTTTGTCTCTCAGACTTGCCTTAAATTTCCTTTACCCACTTCCATAACAGCTATCTCGTTGGTCAGATCCATGCTCCTATCACCCATTGACCGCGTTGCCAATCGCCAACCCTAAGCTTCCAAAAAACAGTCTCATTGGAGAATAAATGAAAACCATTCTCAAGTGAATGTAACATCAGGGAAACCAATGAACGCACGTCACCTTTAAAGAATATTTTGCAGACAATAGAGGTTTCGGATGTAGAGGGTCTATTGCTTTTAACATGGTAAGCTCATAAAGGCTGTATTACGGGGTCACTTCTTTCACTATCCTCTACTAAGGCGCAATAGAAAGCAAGATTTATACAATTTAGAAGAAACAAATTACGCAAACTAGAAATTGTATACCAGCAAGATCCGAACCTAAAAACGGCTATGGAAAATCCAGGACCTCAAACAAATAGCTATACTAGGAGTGCAGAAGAAGACTTGTGATTTGGTCGAAAGGAAGTAGTGTACCGAAATGGGGAAATAAGCTCACACAAGTATTAGTGCGAATATCAGGTTGAGGAAAACGCTCCAAGACTACTCTCAAAATTCTAAACTAGATTCAATGTTCTGAATACTGGGAGAAACCTTTACACAACCGCCAGATTTGCACGAAAGCGTCACTCTTAGCTACTTTCTAGCTCTGTTAATACTTGTTCCTAGGTGGATTTCCTGTACGTAATGAATGCTAACGCGGACGCAAATAGCGGCCAATTTCCTAGATAACATTGCTGCGGCTTATCCTAGCCCTCAGGTCGGAAGCTGAACTAGGAAAATACTGTAATAGGGAGGGTTGACTAATGAATGAGGTACTGATAGTGGTTTAAGATCTCATCCAGCGTCCATAAATCTGCCAGGTCCGAGAAGGGTTTTCCAACAACATATTGATAGTGTAGACGTTCCAAGCAAATCTCTTTCCCCAATCTGACGAATTATTTAATATCTTGCGCTTCAGGGAAGGAAAGCCATCTCGCTGAGTGTCTATGCTATCTTTCCTGATATATGTGGTGTCGCTCCAGAGACGGGAAGGCAAGGAGCCTCCTCTTGTGTGTGGATAATTATAAGGCCCAGTTAGCATTGCGTCAATAGTGTGGGACGAGTGTAAAAATATGTTACTAACTGTTGGAGCAAAGCGACTAACCCCGCTGGCTTACCGTGGTTTTCTAGTATTGAGTCCACCCAGATCAGGTTGGGCTTTTCGTAAACGGGAAGCGGCAAGAGGGGATGACACACCCGTACGGTGCAATAGATGCTTATGACTTAATTGCAATCACAGGGCACCCCGTCAGTGGTATTGCAGCTTTAGATGCAGAGAAAGCCGTTATGATGCCTAGAGTTGGACTTACATGAGCCCAGATTACTTGCAACATATAGGGTTCCGAAGAGTCCCTTTTCTGCTGCCTATCTAAATGTACTAAATATGACGATCTGCGCCGTCAGCTTTACTTAGAAATTGTGAATTGGAGAATGAGAGGAACCGCCAATTATCACATTAGAAAATGGGTATCGGTTGTAGGGCGGGCTGCCCTCTCGATCTTCCCTTGTCTCTATGCCTCTCAGTAATAGATGGCGTGCTAGCAGCGGTATATATAAAGTATACACATGGCCAGATATCGTCAGGTATATATGACAGTGTGGGGCAGTGGGATAGTAAAAGTATCGTGCTTTGCAGACGACATTATTGTGGACTCCTTAGTAAAGAAGTCATTTATGTTCCTTACTGCCAACATGCATCGTCTTTTTAGCAACTTTAGTAGTACAGTAGCTGGATATAAAATTGAATGTGGTCTCAAGTCGGAAGCCCTCTCCTTTCAGTTTAGAGGTGATCTTCTAGGATAGCTGCTCCAGGCTGATTTTTCTGTTATATATGGCAAGTCTTCTTATATTTCCTATCTCGGAATTCAAATTGACTCCTGATCTTAATCATCAACTTTTCCGAACGAGATTGTCACGCCTGTAGGTGAAAAGTTACATTGAGTCGGATCTGTAGAGTTGGAAACGAATATAACGTGTCTCGTGGCTTGGTCGTGATAGGCTTGCGTTGTAAGACTGTGGTCTTTCTTCCCAAATTTATTTGTAGTCTATTCTGATAACCATTCCGTGTTCCAAGTATCCCCTCTCTCCACCCTGGATTTCAGGTATTCAATGAAACGATTTTCATATGATAATTTGGGGATTCCACAAAGTGCTAGAATACCCCCGGTTCGGTACTTTACTGCGAGGGAAGGCATGCAGGGGGCCTGCCTGTTTCCAAACATACGAAATATTATGAAAGGCAACAGTTGTACGCGTCAAGCATTATGGGCTTGGTTGCAACTATCACCAGCCGCAGCCAGCATTTGGGCAAATTGGATATCAGCTCTGGGTTCTCCCCGCTTCCATATCAGTAACGCTCAATTTTGAAGCGGCTAGCCTAAGATTGTTCTAATACGTGGTTTAGCATCAAGGCCTATTAAAATTTTCACGCCATAATTTATATGTAGACGATGTGCTCAAGACATCAGTAGCCGGTGGGTGGGTTCTGGTACATTTCCCTCATTTTGACCATTTTCTTTCGGCGAATTCCGGAATTTAAACCGGGCCAAAGTAGAGATCCTTCCATAGGACTGGACCCACGGTACGCTCTAATGCGCGCGAATTGAATAGATTTTAATAGTAATCCTTTGTTGGGGGAAAGAATTTTATTACCATAATCGAGGAAATTTATGCAAATGTGGTTAACTGGAATTTGTCTGATAAGAAACTGGAATTGTTTGTCAGATGAAAACAATGTATGAGTTACGACATTACTTGGGCCGACGACTCCACTTCAGGGTTGACGCCGTTCGAGGTCGGTTTTGGGGGTACCTTCCCTTGCCAAGGGCCCTTATTTGCTCAGATTTATAAGTAGATTAATGAATTAATTTACCTGGGGGAACCCTTCCCAAACACTCGCTATGAGGTTTGCGAGTATTGGGGGGAATCGGAGTGGGACAGAAGGTCTGACTTCTGAAATCAAGGTGGAGGAAATTGTGGGAGAAGATGCACTGCAAAATTTGTGGTTGTGTACACAACAAAAGGAGAGTGTTTGTACAGTTAATCCATGGATGAATGGTGGTACTTCACGGCGCAAAAGTAGGACTCGTCCAGAAGAGATATAGTCCACTAAGCAGTCATACGCTGTGCTGGAGAGGTGGTGGTCCAACTTACAGGCACGCTGTACCGATATTTAGGTGTGGACTTGCCTGAAATTCAAAATGATTTTGGTTGGAAATTGGCTAAAAATTTGATAACCTAGTCAATAAGGACATCCTATTACTGTTGAAATGCCAACTTATTACTAGCCCTCCCAGACCAGGACTGACAAACGCTGCCCAAAAAATGGGATTAACCAAGTAGCTATCTGTGGTCGATTTTGGCAAGTCACCTTCGAAGAATGGAAATCGTGCAACAATCCCTAAACGATTCGAGCGGTAATCTCCAGATCTGCGACAAAAATAGGATTGGTTTGAGGAAATGACGGCGAGAAGTAAATGATAGCACTGCAACGGGCAATAAATAATGTTGGGAGACTGGGATTACTATAAAACAGCAATGACCATTGTCAAATTAAATCCTATAATTTTGGGAATTTTAGTGGGGAAACTGTCATCTCATTACTGGTCCCATATTATATTTTATTTTATTTATTTTTGTTTTATTCTATTGTGTTTAATTTTATGGTGTAGTTCTTCTTTCATCCTTTTTCTTTTTCTTCTTTTCTTGTCCTTCTTTTCTTTGAAGGTTCTTTCCTATCTCGCCTCATGCAAATGTCAAAATGAGGGAAGTCCTTCAACTGTAATGTTTAAATTTAGAATGGAATGAATGTCTGTTAATCAAAGACAAATGATATTGAGGCTACGGATATCTGTATTTTGTACTTTAATGTGAAAACGAAATAAGGAAATTTTAAGTTACAAAAAAAACAAACTTTTTCAGTGGTGCAGTGAGCCCCTCATTTGAAAAGCTGTGAAAGAGATCAGGAAGATGAGAGGCAAATAATTAAAATAAATAATACTGACAATTGAAAAGTTTCAATGAGCCATTAAAGTTATGCGATCCATTCTCCGCTGTCGGAAAACTCAGTTTATCCAGTGAAAAATCTCAAATGTAAAAACGGAAAGTTCTGGTCCTCCCATAGACTCCATGTTAAAATATGAATTACGATTTTTGTTTTTAATGATTTCTCTCTTTCTCTAAAAACAGTATCTTGTACTTTGATCCCAAATTTAAAGATATAATTAAATGTCCTTAATTGGAAGCAAACCAGCTATTGGGGTTTATTTAATGTTTACTATGATTTTCTAGTAAGACTTAAGGTATAAGAATGCAAATTATGGAATGATCTGTTATTGGTGGTGATGACACCAGTTTTTATTAATTTATTACAGAGAAATAGGGAAATTCTTGTTTTTTTTTAGAAAAATTTTGAATTATTTGGATGAAAGTGGAATGACAGCCTTTTCGTAATTTGGAGCGGTTTCTGGATAATGGGTTTTGGATAAGTAGATTTATAGCCTGTAGTGTTACAGATTTCTGTTAGCGACTGGTGGTGAAGTGAAATCCTCTAATAGTATGAATGTAGCTCCCTGGACTGCTCCTGTTGTTTATTTATTAGGCAGCTATGATCTGCCCTCATGTATTTTGGAGGAGATCAGGGCCTACCTTGGTGTAGCACGAAGGTATTAGGGGTGGGCTTTCACGCTCTACCAGAAATCTGGAGCTGCTTGGGGTGGGTGTCTATTTATATTACATGAAGGAATATGTTAATATGTATCCATCCCCATGCTGCTTTAAAGTCTTGAAACTGCTCTTTCTGTCTTTTCTGGACTGTAATGGAACATTTGTCTTCTTACACTGAATATGTCCAAAATCCTAGCAAGTATAATGTTCAGCCTGGCCTGACACCCATAGTTGGCCTTTTGAACCTATATATATATAGGGGTTTATCTATAATGATATATATGATATAACACTGAGGCTCGGCCGCACTGGCAGCATTGTGGGGTTTTTGTAAGTTATTTGCCGTTTGTTCTTCAGCAAGCTTTCAAACTTGCAATTTCCAGCAGTCGTGGTTGTCTAGGTGGCCGTTTAGCTTGCTCCTGGAGCAACCATTGAGATTGATGTTTGAGTAAGAGATTTGGATATGTACAATGTAGGTGAGATGTAGGGTTCCGTGAGATAGTAGAATGGTGAATAATAAAAAGTAGCAATAACAATAAGGCGCATTATTATAAAAGGTCGAATTTCCCGGAATAGAAAAAACGATCGAAATTCGAGATTCAAAAAGACCAAACCGATAATTAAAGATCAATAGTTTTTTTGGGGGTCGAAATAGGTAGTTTTCGGTCTGTATGCGGTCCGACATTTCCAAAAGAAGGAGCATAGCGTATTCGAGTGATATTTGATTCAAAGTTTTCGCCAAAAAAAACTTTGATTTTTTTTGAAAAAAGTCCTTACCAAGTTGGACTCCGAGTAAGGTTCATTAGGAAGGTCGCTCCAAAGGCTAAAAACAGGCAATTGGTGCCGCAGGGGTTTTGTAGAGTGGCGAATGGTCGAGAGGTGGAAAGTTTTTAAAGAGACAGTTTATCATTACAAATTTCAAATTTTTTTGATGGTTTTTTTGTGCAATTTAAATCAAATTTTGGAGTATTGCCATAGTCCGAAGTACACAAAGAAATAGCATCGAAATTAGAATTTTTTCAATTCGAAATCCACCTTTGACCTGTGATAAATCTGCCGGATCTATATGTGTAGCTCTTACAGAGGCATTTGTTTTTTTTAGATGGGGGTCACAGTGACCCCGCGTTTTAAAAACAGGAAAGAATCTGACACTGAAGAAGGCAAATAGATTAAAAACATATAAAAGGAAAACGCATGAAGGCCAAATTGAAAAGTTGCTTTAGAATTTACCCATTCTTTTATTAAAGGGGATTACTGAGAATTGAGTTTTAACTCATAAGGGTGAAATACGCCTCTTTAAGTGAGGATGACCGAGCTGGCATAATAGAGGGGACAGGCAACATATTCCTTTTAAAATAACTACTACATATTTCAACTCCTAGGTTTTCTTATGGAAGGCACCCAAGCTTATTTTTCATGCAAAGGAGATTATGCCATGAGAAGTTATATCAGTAGTATATCATCTCACTATCGTATGTGGGGGTAGTTTAGGTTTACATACAAGGTGTTATGGTGTCTTCGTTTTATTCCCATATCATTGTTTAAAAAATGTTGAATTTATTGCTTAAAATGGACTCTCTGGGAACGACGGCAATTGCTCCTAATGATGAGGCTCCACTGGGGCAGAGGCCTTATGGGAAAATAAAAAATCCTTTTGCTGGTAGCCTGTCGTGAGCCCTTGCAGGTGTATGTTCCTGGTACAGGTAGAGAATTCTGTTATCGTGAAATCCGTTAATCCAGAAAATGCCAACTTAGCAGAACTGGGCCTTCTCACATTATAAGAAATACCCTTACCCCTTTGTATTCAAGGGTAATAGGATCCTTTATCCAGAACCGTGCGTTATCCAGAAAGCTCCAAATGTATAGGGGCAAGTAGCCAGGTACAAGGGTATATGGATCACTTTTATCAGAAAGCTCCGAAATTATGGGAAAGGAAGTCTCCTGTATCCACTCCGTTTTATTCCAAATATGCCAAACTTTAAAAAACATTATTTCCTATAAGGAAAATGAAGCTTGTACTTGTTGTTATCCCAAGCGGTAATGATATCGTTATCCTTATTGGAAGCAAACATCAAGCCTAATTGGGTTGATTTATTGCTTAATAATGATTTTTTCTAGGTATGAAGATCTGTTTATTTTGGAAAATGAATCCGTTATGTGGAAGCAAAACACAAGCCTATGTTGGTTTATTTAATGGTGTTAGGGATATGAATTTGTTTGTAAGTTAGACTTGAGGTATGGAGCAAGGTCCAAATTTAGTGGGAAGAGATCCCGTTATCCAGAAACTCCGTCCAGGGTCTCCGAGTCAATGTCTGGATTAAAAGGTCCTATATGTTGGTATTAAAAAAAATCCATATTTAAGCTTTACCTTCTGTCTATTTAGTCCAAATAGTAATATTATCAAACCCGCACCCTCCAAGTTACGACAGCATATGTGGCATATGTATATGAATTCCACCAATTTCTTAAAATTTTTTACTTTAACTTTTTCCATAAAAATGTTCCGTTGCTATTCTCTGAAGCAGATGATGCATTCACTATAAGGAATAACACCTTTGTGAGTCATCCTGCTCTGTTTGCTATTGTGCTTGAAGACCGATGACATCATAATAAGAAATAACTTCTTGTGCTGTGTAAGGGCTCAATCCATTAAGACTGTTTTGGAGAGAGAGAGAGAGAGATTTTGTTGTTTGGAGAGAGAGAGTTGTTTGTTGTTTGGTAGAGAGAGAGATTTTTTGTTTGGAGAGAGAGAGAGTTTGTTGTGTGGAGAGAGAGATTTGTTTTTCGTTTTTTTTGAGAGAGAGAGAGAGAGAGATTGTTGTGTGAGAGAGAGAGATTTGTTTTTGTTTTTTGGAGAGAGAGGAGATTTGTTTTTTTGTTTGTTGTGGAAGAGAGAGAGTTTGTTTTTTTGGAAAAAGGTATATAGTGTGTATTTTTTTTTTGGAGAGGATGGTTGGTTTTTGGGAGAGAGAGAATGAGTATTTTGTTTTCGGAGAGATTTCAGGGTAAGTTTATGTACAATATTATGTCCTATATGTATGACAAGGTACCGCTATATTTAGCCCCCTTATTCCATGGGAGTTCAGTGTTTCTGAGTATTAGTATCAGAAATTTTGTGGTTCACATTTGTAAGGTAGCCATGGCAGGCTATCACTAATCAACTTAGTGCTCCCTGCTAGATATATCATTATTATTGCACTTCAGCAGTGGATTTCAATGAGAATAAGGACTTCAATGTGTTACAATTGGTAACTATGAAAGAAAAAAGGCAATGCCCTGTCCTATTGCTCTGTATGCCAAAGCAGGCTTTTTATAAGAACATCAGGCTTTTACTGGAGGGAAAGGAGTTTTTTCAGCCTGAGTTCTAGACAAACCTTTAAATATAGATGTGCTCTTATTAGAACAGAATCCCTAGATTCAGTCTGTATAGAGATGTGCTGCCTTCTTACGTTGTTACGAGGCAAACCACCTGCCTTTAGCCAATTGGGCCTGAGTGAGAGTGTCCAGTTGGATAGCAGCATGGATATAGACACTCACACACAAAACCAAACAAACAATCAATAACATGTACATTTATACCCGGGTGGGAACATAACAATGAGGTTTAGGGGTGGGCATGGTATTTAGCTGCACCAAACATAAAACATACAATTACCTCCAGCTTCCTACCCATGGATTATGTTCATTTTGGGCTGCTTCAGCCTATAGAATTATTTGTAACATTAGTAAATGTATATGTAATCCATTGGCTTTTCTGCCCCATTTAAAGTTGCAAATACGCAGTAGTTTTTTAAAAGGGGACTTTTACCTTACCATAACCTTTAGTATGTTATATGAAATTCTAATGCTAAGCAACATTTTCAGTGGTCTTCAAATTTTTTCCCTATAATTTTTTGCATTATTTGCCGTCTTCTTTCTACTCTTTCAGCTCTCAAATTGGGGGTCACAGATCCCATCTAAAACAAATGCTTTGTTAAGGCTACAAATGTATTGTTTAATGCTTCATCTTTCTATTCAGGGCCTTTCATATTTAAATTTCAGTCTCTTATTTCAAAATCAATGCATTGTTGCTGAGGGTATTTTGACCCCTAGCAACCAAATTGCTGAAATTGGGCAACTGGAAGAGCTGCTGAAGCAAAAAAAACTAACTCAAAACACTAACTTATAAAAAATTAAAACCAATAGGTAATCCGGAGCCGTGACAGCGACTGTCGATGCAATGCTGCAAGCTTACCTTGGACACTATCCGACCTTTAATATTACTATACCTGTTCCCCAGTAGCGCATCCGATTTGACGTGTGCGTTTTGTCGCCCAGAGTCGATCGCATCAAAGTCGTCGTGTAGTCCCTACCCTAGAGACTGGGAGTTCTGGAAGAAAAAGGGCCGCAAAGACATGGCTGGGGCATTCATGTCTAAAATATGCAATACCCAATTGCTACATCTCACTTGTACGTTTGATCTTGACCCATTCCCACACCTTGTGACTCAACCCTTCACCTTCTAGATCATTAAGCTTTTGGCAGGGCTACCACCAATCTCATTACAGTTATGGTTGCTATGTATGTATTCCAATGTAGTGGTTCAATATATAAACCTATTTATTGTACAGGGTAGGATCATTATCCTTGAAAACCTGTTATCACCAGAAAGATTCAAATCATGGGAAGGCCATCTCCCATAGACCATTTTATCAAAATAAGATTTCCTTTTCTTTAGTTACAAGGCATGGGATGCCATTTTCCCAGGAAACCCATTATCCCGAAAGTTCCCAATTAACAGAAAGGCTGTCTCCCATAAGATTCTATTAGAAGTCAACTAATCCACTATTTTAAATGATTTCTTTTTCTCCTGTAATAATAAAACTAGTCGCATGTACTTGACCCAACTAAGATTATATTCAACCTTTATTGGAAGCAAAACCAGCCTAATTGGGGTTTTATTTATGTTTTACATGATTTTTTTAGTAGACTTAAGGTATGAGATTCAAAATTACAGAAAATCCGTTAATCCGAAAAAAACCAGGCATTCCAGATAACAGGTCCCATAACCTTCAATAATAAAACAGTAACTTGTTACTTGGTCCAACTACATATAATTAATCTTTAATTGGAGGCAAAACAAACCTACTGGGTTTATTTAATGGTTTACCCTTATGGGGAAGTCCCGTGCATTCTGGATAACAAGTGCACATCCTGTACATAAATAAGATAATGGTGGTAGTACAGTAAATGAATTTAATAACTTGTCAAATAAAATAATTTTTGCTGAAAGTGTTGCCATCATTGAAAAACGTTTTATTTCTTTTGTTTTTTCTATGTTAGAAAGAGAAATGGAGTATCATCTGAGGAAGGAGATTGTGGATTTTACAGAATTTAGGTAAATGGACTTTATCAGTTTACCTTTAATGTATTTTTGGGATGATACAATGACCATAATTTTAAAAATGTCCTTAGAAAAATTGGCTTCTCCGAAGTCAGGGATGCACCAAAACCCAGCATCCAGTTTAGGGATTCAACCCTCTTTGCAACATTTGGGCTATACCTGTGTATTAGTATGCCTCTTATAGCAGAGAAGTAATCTTTAAGTACAGTTTTGCAGGACTCTTCTTTTTAACTATAAGGCAGATAAGATAACCGTATCTCTACTTTTCTTGACAGACCAGGCCGCCGTGATGAAGATCTTGGGGTCTCTGATGGACCTTAGGGGATCGTAGAGGAGGTGGAAGAAGAACCGATCAGAGGTGGAAGAGAAGGAGAATGATAAATTCAGGTATAGATGATTCTATATTATTATTTACAGTATAGGATCTTCTTATCCCATATTTAGAATAAACATACTTATACATTCAATCGTAAAAATTCCTTTCAACTTTGCTTGACAGGATCGAAGCCCCAGTGAGAAGGTCTTGGGGGTCTCGAGTAGGATCTTCAGAATGGAGAGGAGGCAGAAGGAATAAAACATCTAATGGTAGAAATCATAATATTATCTGCTGAAAGTGGCTTTGTATAGATTGCCATGGCTCATATTCAGATTTTTTTCTTCTTGGCTGTGTGGCTGGATATGCCTGTTTAGACCTAATGAGAGCTAACGCCTTCCTTCTATTTTTTTAGCAGCAAAGGACTGGAGACCAAAATGAAATCCCCACAATTTGAACGTGGAGAAGAGGAGATTAATAAAAATGCAGGTATAAATATATCCTATCTATATATATATATATCTATATACAATATGGGAATCTCTATCCGGAGTTTTCCCCCCATAATTTAGAATAAACATACTTTGCATTCGAATCTAAAAATCTTTTATTCAATTTTCCTTGACAGATCAAGCCCCAGTGATGAAATCTTGGAGGTTCTCGGGATGAGAAAGGCGAAAGAGAATCATCAGGTAGAAATCATTAATATTATTTGCTGAAAGGCTTTGTTAATAGATTTGTATTGTTTTCAGTTTCAATACAACAATTATTGGCTCTGTGGCTGATAATGGGGCCGTCAAGGATCAATAGGAAAACTAACCTTCGTTCTCCATCTTTTTTTTATCAGCAAAGGACAGAGCGACGCTAGAAATGGAGTTCTCCCCTAGATCTAAAGTGGAAGAGAAGGAGAAGAATGATGATTAAACCCAAGTTATAATTAATAACTATAATTTATATATACAGGTATATGGTGGACAATTATCCAGAAAACTCTGTTATCAGAAGCTCAGCATTAATTGAAGAGGATCTTCTCCCATAGACTCCCTATTTTCCTCCAATATTAATCGCATATTTTGCTTACACATTGATTTCCCTTTTTCTCTGATAAGTAATATAAGAACTGTACCTTGCACTTGAATCCAAACTAAGAATAGTATTTATCCTTATTGGAAGGGCAAAACCAGCCTGTTTGGGCTTTTTTAATGTTTCACATGATTTCTAGTAGAGTTTTAGGTAATGGAAGTTCCAAATTACGAAGAGATCTGTTACTGGAAATCCCTGGTCTGGAGCATTTCCTGGATGAACAGGTCCCATACTTTGTACAAGTATATATAAATGTTTTCATACAAAGGATATCTATAGACATACAGGAGAAACTTACCCATGTCTTTACTCCTTTTCTTTTTTTAACCCTAGCTCAGAGGTAGCTCGGGAATCTGTTACCGATCTGAATCAAGATATTAAGTTATTGCAGGAAGTTGAGACAGGTTCTGAAATTCATAATAATTTGTATTGTGCTTTGTCCTCGTGCTAATCCTTTAGCAATACACGATCCAGTTTGAAATTAGGAAAAGGTTATGTGGGTCATTGGTAGTTTTTGGACTACTCAAATGCCCATTTATTGGAGTAGTTTAATGTATGGGGGCCTATGCATATCGGGGGTTGTGTCTACGTTTTGCACCGTCCTGTCTATAGTAATAGGGTTTATATTTTTCCCGCCTTGCCCATGGTTCTCTATATATAGGCCATTGATGCTGTATGTATGTTATTGTATGCACTGGAGTTTTTGTACGTGTGATTTCAGCTTCTAAACAGCAATTGGACGTTTTATAAGCATTTCTATCTTCTAGATAACATCAATAAGGAGAAAAGCCGATGTCCTTCAACAAAAGGTCAACAACTGGTAAGCGTTGGCTATTCATAAATTTCATAATTCTATTTACTGGAGGTGCAAGGTGGTTAAGTACTTCTGTGAATTCAATCACATACTTCTTACCCCTGGCTGGCACATCAGCTTAGTTAATTTCACTTAGGTTCTAGGCCACCAATCTTTTCTTCTTCCCAGGTGTCCCTGTGTGACTTCTCGTAGGGAGTAGAAAAACCACAGGGTCTGTTGAACACGCACTTTAAAGTGTTTATTACAGAGTGCAGTACAAAGACTTTTGGGCGTTACCCCACTTTTCAAGTAATACAGAACATACAAAGTAGTGCATAATAAATAGGCTAACAATTCATCCAAATTAAAATGATCCAGACCACATTAGTAAAAAGTGTAGATTTCAGAGAAGAACATCCTCCTTACAAACCAGAACATCTAATAGCATAGAAAGCATAAAGAACTAGCAGTGTAATAATATTTCAATTCTTGATTCACCTAGTTCCATTCAAGCGAGATGTGTCCAAATAAAGTAATAGACTCCAAAGGTGATAAAAAGTCAGTAAACATCAGTGACTCAAACATAGTAAAAAAATACTGCTAATAGCATAAAAAGCCCATACAGATAGCCCCATTGTATTTTAAACTGAAACCCCAACACGACTTTCTCCACGCAATTAAATAACACAAAAATAAATTAGGAGGTGTATATAAATTAATCTACCACTTTATGAGGACAGCAGAAGAATATAATAACTGACCCTGATTAATTTGTTAGTTGACTTTGCCTTATCTGCAAGAAAAAAATGCATAATAAAGTCCATTAAATCAAAATGTTTTCACAAGAAACAAGACATATTGTATACTTCGTTCAATCCCTTAGGTTGTCTGGTTTGAAATAAGCCCCACATCTTATGGATTGTCCCTATGGAGTTGCTCTGCACTCGCGTAATAACGACTTAGGGGCAGATTTATCGAAATTCGACCCACGAATTTGGATTACTTTGAATTGTTGAAGTCGAAGTTTTTTTAATCGAATTTGGCCGTTTTTAGGTCGAAAGTCAAATGTTTGATGAAAATCCTTTGTATCGAACGATTTCATCGCATCGATCCGATCAAACGTTTTACTTCGACTTCTAAAATAGCCAAATTTGCTATAGGTTTCTAGGAGGTCATAGGCTAACATAGCAATTCGGCAGGTTTAAGATGTGAAATGTCGAAGTCGAAGAGGACAGTATGTTCGATTATGGATACGGTCGAATATTCGAGAGTATTTTCAATTTCGAATCGAGTCGAATTATAAAGGCCTATTTGATGGTCGAATTACCCAAAAAATAGTTTAGAATTCTACATTTTTACCTTCGAAAAATTCCTTCAACCCTAAGTTAACATCTGCCCTTAAAGTGTTTTCAACACGTGTGCCAATTGGGTTTTTTACTGGACATATTGCTAAGAGGTGGCCGAATCGGTCACCTGTGTGCGCCGGCATCTTTTGTACGCAGCCTATTGGGGCAGGGTGTGCGAGGTCAATAGCATTGAAGGAGGTGTTTGCTTTTAAACGTGTGACAAGTAATTCACCTTTTATTGGTTGCCTATTACTAGAGTAATATTGCTTCTTATATCTAGGATGCACTGAAATCAAGGATTTGTTTGGGATTCGGCAGATCATGCCTTTCCTCAGCAGGATTCTGATTCGGCCGAATCCTTTTTTTGCCCGGTCCGAAACCGATCCCAATTTGCATATGCAAATTAAGGGCGGGAGGGAAATGACATGCTTTTCACAAACAAGGAAGTAAAATAATTTTCCATTCAACCCCTATCTGCATATGCAAATTTAGGATCGTTCGGTATTACACCAAATCTTTCTTGAAGGAATTTCGGCGGTTCCGGCCGAATCCAAAAAGTGGATTTCGGTGCAATCCCTTACTGCCTCAAACAATAATCTCACATCCGCGCTTCCGCTGTTGATCCCGATAAAAAGGAATATTAAGGAATATCCAGAAGAGTCCAATAGAGTCCCAATTATCCCATTAGCTGCACTTTTACAAAAATAAAACTGCAGATAGATAAATATCACTTAAAGCGCACCAAGTCTGCGCTCTTTCCATCAAATTGATTTTGGCCCTTATGTTTCTATTAATTTAATATTGGGCAATTTGCACCCTGGGCATTACCCCATAGCAACGCATCCTTTTCAACTGGCTTCTAGTGATTCTGAATGGGTTGTCCTGGATCCTGGCCAGATAATCTGAATGAGTGAAAGAATATACAGAATTACGGTTGTGTTTTTATATTAAAATAATATTTCTCCTGTTTATCATTATAAATTGATCTTGTATAAATAAATATGTTTTTTGCCCATGTCTTGCAGCACAGCCACTCGACTGTGGAAGCCAAGTTGCGGCGCCCAAACTTTTGTTTTTTGGTAGTGGAATTATCATTGATCCTGTCTAGGGACAATGTCGTGGTAGGCTGTGGTACCTCCCAGTGTGAGCTGTAATGGGGAATTTGCATTCAAATTCACTGCCATAGGTGCCTCATAACAATTGACAATTATAACCTGTAGATGTTTAGCCTTTAACATCTATAATTCCAAATTTTGACTATGTAGTCCCATGATTTTTATGGAAAGTATATTTCTTCTTATTCAGTCAACCCAAAACATTCATGCCAAGGTTGATGAGAGAAGAAGGAGTTAGAGCGCGCCAACTGCTGGTAAGTTTACCATTATTATACCCTTCCATGTAAATAATGATATAATATTTATGCCAAAGTGTACTGAGCTCCTTTACCAATAATTATATCTATATTTCCTACTAGATACCAGCAAAGCAAGATGAGGGCCTGCCAATGTCCACCAAAGGGCAAAAAATATGAGTTACATCGCGCAAGCTGCTGGTAAGTTATACTATTATTATACGCTTCCAATGTACATAATTTAATTACAATATTGTATGCAAGTGTACTAAGCTCTTTAAAATTAATTTATATTATGTTTTTGCATACTATGATACCACCAGCAGACAAGGGGCCTGTCAATATCACCCCAAGGGGAAAAAAGATTCAGCTGCCATCGCCCCACTGCTTAGTAAGTTATACTATTATTATACCGCTTCCATGTACATAATGATATTTATATTTACGCTAAGTGTACTGAGCTCCTTTAAATTAATTCTTATCTATTTTTCCTACTAGATACACCAAAGCGAACTATGGGCCCTGTGAACAGAAAAGAAACATGGGGTAAGCTTTTAGTTAGTCTTTTAGATTTTTTTTTACTATTTACCATTGTTTGTTTTAAGGCCTGACTGGTAAGGGATTTATAGATTATACAAGTATCATTCTTTAGTTTACAAGTATATCAGTCCTGCAAAAAAGTGCCCCTCCCCCAATTTAAAAACCAGGACCTGATTGTTGAGGCCTGTGGCCATTCGTTAAGGCAGAACATAGTTTCAAAGTGCAAAAAATGTCGCCAGATTGTGGTATTTTTTGTTTGCCACACTGCTGTTCTGCATAGTACATGACCCCATAGTTATAAAATATCATCAATGTTTATAGAAGATAGAAGATTTCTGTAACAAATGCACTGACTACTAACAGAGCACCACATTGGTTGCTAATTAACTAGATTTGGAGGGTTCTGGGTTTAATCCCTAAAACCTCTGCAGGTAGTCTGTATGTTATCATTTGTTTTTTGGGGTTTTGATCCCAAGCATGATTTGACAACTCAATGTTAATTAGCTTTTATCATAGTGATACCCTAGAGTGTGATAGGTCATTGTATTTCTCTAATAAAACATATATATATTGTAGTCTGTCTTCTAGACAACAATCAATAATAGAGGAAAGAAGCTCCCTGCTAAAAAGAGAAAGAGAGGTAAGCCTTTGGATGTTGAATAATTCACAGTTCACATTCCTTCAGAGAATTTAAAATACATTTGGAAGCTTGACATTTGAAATAGTATTTCAATATGTAGAGTTAGCAGCGGCCCAACTGCTGGTAAGTTAATACGATTATTATACCCTTCCATGTAAATAATGAGATAATATTGTATGCCAATGTACTGAGCTCTTTTAACATAATTATAATCTATATTTTCCTACTAATCACCAGCAAAGCAGTATGAATGGGCCTGCCAATGTCACACAAGGGCAAAAATATGAGTTACAGTCGCCCAACTGCTGTAAGTTAGACTATTATAACACGCTTCCATGTACACTTGATTAATTCATATTGTATGCCAAGTGTACTAAGCTCTTTAAATTCAATTATATCTATTTTTTCAAATACTAGATACCCACCAAATGCAGACAGGGGCCTGTCAATTCACCCCAAGCGTGGAAAAAAGATCAGCTTGCCATCGCCCACTGCTAGTAAAGTTATACTATTATTCTACCCTTCCATGTACATATTGAATTTATATTGTTCCAGTGTACTGAGCTTCTTAATTTAATTCTATTTATTTTTCCACTAAGAAATCCACCAAAGCAGACTATGGGCTGTGAACAGAAAAAGAAACAATGGGTAAGCTTTAGTTTAGTCCCTTTAGATTTTTTTTACTATTACATTGTTGTTTTAGCCTGACTGTAAGCGGATTAATAAGATTATACAAGTATCATTCTTTAGTTACACAGTATATCCCAGTCCTGCACACAAAGTGCCCCCCTCCCGCCAATTCTACGGACCTGAATGTTGAGGCCTTGGCCATTCCGTTAAGGCAGAAACAAGTTGCAAAGTGCAAAAATGTCGCAGATTGTGGTATTTTGTTTGCACACTGGCGTTCTGCATCAGTAAATGACCCCATAGTTTATAAAATACTCATGTTATACGAAGATGAGATATTCGTTAACAATGACACTGACTACTTACAGAGCACCACATTGATTGCTATTACTAGATTTGGAGGGTTCCTCTGGGTTTTAATCCTAAAACCTTCTGCAGGTAGTCTGTATGTTACATTGTGTTTTTTGGGGGTTTTTGATCCGGCGTAAGGCGATGATTACCACTCATTTTAATTAGCTTTTTATCATAGTGACCCTAGAGTGTGATAAGGTCATTGTATTTCTCCTAATAAACCATATATATATTTATCTGTCTTGCTAAGACAACATCAATATAGAGGAAAGAAGCTCCCTGCTAAAAAGAGAAAAGAGAGGTAAGATCTTTGGCCTGTTGATAATTCCCAGTGTCACATTCTTCAGAGAATTTAAATACATTTGGAGTTTGACCATTTGAATAGTATTTTCATATGTAAAGTTATATAATAATATATATCTTTATTTTATCTTTTAGGCCACATTACTATGGATGAAAGAGGCGGCATGCCTAAAACAAAGACAAAAGAGGGGGTATTGGCCTAAGATTATGATGAAAGAGGACGACGTGCCTAAAAGGAAGAAAATAAGTAAGTTTGTTGACTGTTAATAATTCATAGTTCACTTTCTTTCACAGAATCTAAAAACATTTGAAAGCTTGACCGGTTTTTAATATTATGGACGTTAAATGCTCTATGACCCCTCCTATACCACTAACTATTGGAATGGCGTATTGGGATTGGATTGTTGACTTGCAGCACTTAATAATCCTTGGTTTGACTTCTGACTATCGTAACTACTCGAACTACTACCTCCTGTACAGGGATTATATGCTGTCCCTGCATGAGGTTCAAGACAATAACACAGGGGGTAGATTAACTTGATAAAGCCCTAGCAGAGCATATATCTGCAGTGTAAATGGACACATACTATATAACAATATATCCTGAAAACCCAGGTCAAAAGCATTCTGTATTACAAGTCCCCATGCCTGTACCAAGTTGATGCTATAATGTTTCTTGGACCAACAACATTAAAACAAGCTATAATGCCAGAGAATCACATTTAATTCACACTGTAATTACTAATCTTGTGATTTTTAGCTTTGGAAGATTTCCCCCAAAGTGGAAGAGAGAGAAGCAACAATGTTGGAACCATGGTGAGATATTTTAAGTTTTTCGGTTAATCTGAAGCAGAGGAAAGTAGTTACACATGAATGTTCTTATATGTAGGTCTTGTGAAACTTAAATTAGTAAAATATGAGGAACCCTGGATATTCTTTGAATTTATACGTAGATAGCAGATATTGGGCAATCATGTTAATGATTGCATCTACTTTACACAATACCAGATTATATCTAACCACAGTAGGGCAAATACCCTTGTTTAGATCAATGGATAAGGTTATAAAAACTATTCCTATTTTATCATTATTTTATTATTTTACTGGAAACTACTAATTTCTTGCTTTTTTTTCAAGCCCGTTCGAAATCACACTGGCGGTGGAAGAGAGACAAGCAATGCCTAAATAATGGTACAATGTTTTTTTCTGTATCTTTTTTATGGAATAGAACTCAAAAGACTATTAATATACTCAATATTTTTTTTATAATACAGATATGGGATCCGTTATGCTGGAAATGCTGTTATCCAGAAAGCTCCAAATTACGGGGAAAGCCATCTCCCAATAGACTCCATTTTCATACAAAATTATTTAAAATGATTTCCTTTTTCTATGTAAAATAAAATAAGTACTTGTATTTGATCCTATCTAAGATATATTTCTTCATTATTTGGGAGCACAAAACCAGCCTATTGTTTAATCAAATGTTTACAATGATTTATAGTAAGACTTAAGGTATGAAGATCTAAATTATAGAAAGATCCATTATCCGGAACACCCCAGGTCCCAAAGTATTTCTGGATAATAGGTCCTCATAACCTACTACACAAATTTTAATAAGTCACCTGACACAAAATTTTTCACTAAGCGCTGAATTATAGCTGATAATAATAACTCTGCATCCATTTATGAGGATTATAACTTTACATATTCATGCCCTCTTTCTGAAATTTTATTGAAAATAAATCTCTGAACAGACTAGATTATTAGAATGTGTATTATACCCTAACTGTTGTTTTTTATTCCATTTAGGATCTTTACTTGGAATGAAGCCAACTATTCAAGTCAGAATAGAAATGAGTTAAGTGTCCTCTATGATATTCAAAGGCACCAAGGGGTTCTGTAATAATAATTCATATATAATATATATATACAAGCGGCCGGGTCCAGGCTGGCTGAGCTCCCTAGGCAACCCCAGCTGGCCAGCTCGCCCCCTCCTTCCCCTGCTCGTTCGTAGATGCGTGGTGACAGCTAGCGCAACACAGACATGAGCTGACGCTGGCGAACGCACGCTTGTGGAGACGCTGGCTGTGTGCACATGCGCGACGCCGCCGGTGTGGCGCATTGAGCAATGACATGATTGTGTGCATTCACGGCAACGATGGCAACGCATAAGTGCTGTTAGAGGAGCGCAGCCAGGTCTAGGGGTAGGCAGAAGAGGTAGCTGCCCCTGCGCCCCGAAATTGTTGCGCCCTAGGCAGCTGCCTCTTCTGCCTACCACCTAGTTCCGGCCTGTGTATATATATAATATGTGTGTGTGTTTGTGTCAATATATTATATTACCATATATATGATATTTTTGGAGAAGAGGAACCATTATTCCTTATAATACATACTGTGGTTTGTGATCCTGTTATGTGCAGGTATAAAGGGAGGGTGAAAAGAAGACAAGAAGTATGGGGAGATGGGAAACAACCATGTAAGTTAATAAATATTATGCCTGAAGTTGTCTGTATTTACTATAAGCAATGTACTTTATGTTGCAGGGCCTGAAAGCTCTTACCAGCGAAAATGGAGCCAGCCTAAGGGCAGAACACGATTTCGTCCATATTAAGAACTCATTGATATAAAGTTGCAGGGCCTGATAGATCTTACCTGCAAAAATGGAGCCGGCATAAGAGCAGAAGAAGTTTTCATCCATGTTAAGAAAACCTTAATAAAACATTGCAGGGCCGGAAAGATCTTACCTGCAAAATTGGAGCCGGCATAAGAGCAGAAGACGTTTTCATCCATGTTAAGAAAACATTAATAAAACGTTGCAGGGCCTGAAAGATCTTACCTGCAAAATTGGAGCCGGCATAAGAGCAGAAGACGTTTTCATCCATGTTAAGAAAACATTAATAAAACGTTGCAGGACCTGAAAGATCTTACCAGCAAAAATGTTGCCGGCCTAAGAGAAAAAGTCGATTTCATCCATATTAAGAACTCATTAATAAAATGTTGCAGGGCCTGAAAAATCTTATCATCAAAAATGGAGCCGGCCTAAGAGCAGAAGACAATTTCATCCATATTAAGAACTCATTGATAAAATGTTGCAGGGCCTGAAAGATCTTAACAGCAAAAATGGAGCCGGCCTAAGAGCAAGAAGACGATTTTGTCCATATTAAGAACGCATTAATAAAATGTTTTTCAGTTTATTGAAACCGTTCTTTTTAGTTGAGTAGTGGCTGTAGGTGTAAGAGACGGGAGTGTGACTGCAGAGTTAGTGGGAACTTTAGTGTGAATGTCAGTAGATCGTTATTTCATTGATACAGGAGATATAAACATCTTAGGGTCGGGAAGAAAAATTCCCTAAAATATGAGACAAGTCATGAAGGACAATAGGTTTGAAGTGACAGACAATGTTCATTAGGGCTCACTGACCATAGAGAAGAAGCTGTACTATAAGTTATATATATGCTCCAACCTGCTAGACATAGGATAAAGGGAGGATATTTCATCAGAGTGCATATGTTTATTCCCTTCCACCTTCAAATTAACCCCCCTCATTCCCTCTCAGTACAAGCCATGCACAGGGCATGTGGTGGGAAATTGAGTGTTAAATGCAAGATCCACTTATTATACAGGTATAGGACCTGTTACCCAGAGACCAATAATCCAGAAACTCCACATTGTCAGTATGCGTACAAGTGCTCGTTCATGCACACATGTGCATACCTCCCAGCTGTCTGGTTTTCTGCGGGACAGTCCTGATCCTGATTTTGACACCTCAGACCACAGTCTGACGACAGAAAAAGATACAACGTTTCTGAAATTTAATTGAAGAAAAGGCTTTTGGCAGAGAGGCCAGAATACTCAGCACCTGCATTGTGATATAATTGTAACTAATAGGATAACCTGCTTAAAGGGCAATTTCATCTTTATTAGCAAAATTCTAATAACGATAAAAACCTGATCCTAAAACCATCAGAAATGTGTTCAAACTTTTCTTAACCTGCCAAATTTTGCAATTGGAAAAGTATTTAGGGGTAGGCCATACGATGGTCGTGTCCATATAATTCTCTGTGCTGAGCGAGGCTGAACTTTCTGTCCCTCACTCCATCTTTTAAATATTGACAGGTATGCATGCGTCAGGGGTTGGGAATAGTGAGGTGACTAACCAGGTTGCCTACGGTGCAGGTGTGGGTGTAAGTAGGTTTATCTGTGGGTCTCATGGTGGGGTTTGAGGGTCTCAATATGAGCACCTTTTACACCTTAAAATTCCTTTTTACCCCCCTTTTTTTTTTAATTCCTTCCCACTTCAGATGGTGTCACTTCTGGTTTTCAGCAGCAACACTTCTGGTTTGTGGTGGTCAGTGGGTTGGTCTCATCTGGGTAAAAATGCAGGTTTTGGGTCAGGTCCAGGTTTCAAAATCTGGACTCTACTTTGTGTATCCCAGCCACAATACTACAGGTATGGGATCTGTTATCCCGGAACTCGTTATATAGATATCGATGAATTATGCAAAGGCCATATCCCATAGACTCCATTTTAATCAAATAATTAATTTTTTTTTAAAAAGATTTCCTTTTTCTCTGTAATAATAAAACAGTGCCTTGTACTTGATCCAAACTAAGATACAATTAATCCTTACTGGAAGCAAAACAGCCTATTTTAATTATTTAAGTGACTTAAGGGATGGAGATCCAAATGACAGAAAGATCCCTTATCCAGAAAACTCCAGGTCCCAAGCATTCTGGATAACAGGGTAACATATACATAAGTACATATATGGGCATTGGAATATCACAGCAGAATTCCCGATATAGTGCATTAAACCACATGCATTAAATGTACATGTATCAAATTTCACTCTTTGGACTTCATTCTACAGTTGTGCTGAGCAGCTCTCAGTCCTTGCTGCATCTAGGGTTGCCACCTTTTAAAAAAATCTTCACCGGCAAGTGGAGGGGGCGGGGTTAAAAGAGCGGGTTGTGACGCTAAAGGGGACGGGTTGTGACGCTAAAGGTGGCCGGGCAATGATGCGCTATTGGCTGGGTGGGTCTTGATGTCAAAAGGGACGGAGCCAATGTGGGTATTTGGCAAGAAGCCCAGGAAAAATGGTTAGTTTTGAGCAGGCTGGGGGCAGGCCACGGGCTTTTTTTTAGGTATATTACAAATTTACCGGCAGCTACCAGCCTTAGCTGGTGTTTTACCGCCTAGATTGCATCCCATTCAGAATTGAGCAAAGTTGCACTTACCGACACAGAGGAACCATGGAACCACCGCTAACCGATACCACCATATTAAAAGTTAACTCAAAGGTGAACAACCCCTTTAAACCAATGATAAAGTGTATGCTGTGAATTGTTGTCCAACACAATCAGAGTAAAGTGCAGTTGCTCAAAGAGTGTTGATGTCCCCTTTAAGTGGCATTTCAGCCAGAGCAATTCTGTGCCAATATTTAAACCTAGTTGCCATGTTTTCCCATGACAGTATCCCTTTAAATATCAGTTTCACTTTAAAGGGTAACTGTAGTTTATTGGTTTTATGGCATTATTATTAAAATTGCATCACCCTGTGAATTCTTCACCACGTTTTCTTTATGCTCTGGACAAAACACATAGTCCTACTACCCATGTAAAATTGTGTGGTGGATCAGGGAGAAGAGAGTAGGAGCTGCAATTTAAACATTGTGGTGCTGCTGTGTGCTGGAAAGTAAATGACAATGCGAATAAAACTCTCAAATACAGTTATGGGACCTGTTATCCAAAATGTTCGTGACTTGGGGGTTTTCTGGATAACTAATATTTCTGTAATTTGGATATTCATAACTTAAGTCTACTAGAAAATCATGTAAACATTAGTTGGGATCAAGTACAAGCTACTGTTTTATTATTACAGAGAGAAAGGAAATCATCATTTGGATTATTTGGATAAAATGGAGTCTATGGGAGACTGGAGCTTTTTGGACAAAGGGACCCATACCTGTACAACTCATATTGGCTGATGTTTTAAACATGTTTACACATCCCTTTTCACAGCACATTGACACAGTCATGCAAGTTCTGTAACTAGAGAAGGCAAGACTCTTGTATAACAACTGGTAACGTTTTGGAAATCTTAACGTTTATTTCCCGAAGTTTCTGGATTCGGCAAATAAAACATGAGTTGAGTCCATGGTGGGGAAATCGTCATCTGTGAGTCACCATGCGTGGGCGTCCAAGATAAAAATAACATTAAATAAAGAGGGGAAAAGGAAGAACCGAGCAAATGTCTGGATAAAGCAATGAGGTTAAATTGGTCTCTGAACTGCCTGGTTAAGTCAGTCTCTGCGGCATATGATAAAGCCCAGGTACGAGCGCCATCACGTTAATGGATCAGCGGAACAGTCACATATTGTATCCGATGAGCTTCTGGGGAGTTGCCTGTGAGCTGTTATATAGAATTCTACTTATGTCTCACTTGCACTGATAATAGAAATATTGAGTCGCTCCCTGCAATGCTGCAATTGAATGTGAGATGTGAGGGCTCCTTTGTTAATGCCAGACGTAAGGGATATACTCATTATGCAAAACTGTGCCATTAGCATTCACGTTGCCTATGGAACCTTTTTAAAGATGAGCCTTAAGATATTCTGACTTCTCATCTCTGATCATCTTTCTTGTGAGATTACTTCACGTCACATTCATGATCAATTACATGTAGATACTGTTTAGTTTCACTGGTATTGTTACACTTCACATATTTTGTGACAAACGAGGAAAGAGAAAATATTTGCAGCCTACTGAAATGAAAGGGACAACTTACTGGAAATCCTAAAAAAATAATAACATAGTATGGATATTTATATAAATATAATTTGTATATAGGCATGGTCAGCTCACCTGGAATTTTCACCCAGATTTAAACCTTTCTTCCCCACAGTAACAACCCAGTCACCTGATGTCCGTAATTTGCACCCGAACCCTTTGCTTACCCTGCTTTGAAATGCATAGAAGTTGCACCCACAGTCGGAGCATTAAAGAGGACCCATCACCTTAAGTAATAATTACAAATTCATTTCTGTTGTGTTAGTCAAGCAAAATAAACTATACTTACACAATATTTATATATACTGTTATAAGACAAGCTTTGCATCATGCCAGAATTTTACATATGCACCAGATTGGGAGACCTGATGCCATGTCCATCCACTGGCTACACAATTAGGAGGTGAGGAGGGCAGTGACATCTAGGAAGTGCAGAATGGAAAATAATTGCCTGCCCTGCCTCTATGCCTGAGGCAGGGCAGGTAATATGTGATTGACAGCTGAGATACTTAAATACCTTTACAACAGGTACAGATGTTTTTTTTTTAATTGGGAATTTGTGTTTCATTTGCAAAGGCGTTTTATTATATATTTTATTATGCTTTTATGAGTGACAGGTCCCCTTTAAGCCTAGTCGAGGGGTGTGTCCTGGGTAGATTGGAGGTGGTGGTAGATTGAATCAGGAGTGAGCTTGGGCATGGGGCAGGCAGGACGAGACACACAACTAGATCTTAATTGATTTGGGTTTGCATCTCTTTGTATTGTCTACCTAAGACTCATGACAAAAGTACTCTGTAACACACAGGCTTATTTGCTTGGCACCAATCAATCAAGCCAATGCATTAATACCTGGACAGGCATTTGGGCATATTGAAAGGGCTATACTGTATAGCTCTACAGGATGAACTGATTTTTGTAGGATTTGGTTATTTTAAAACACTGTAAAAACAATTAAAGGGCAAGGAACCAGGCACTCAAAACTGGAAGGGCTTTTACATTTTATCTGTATTGTTGGCTGACTGGTGGCTGATCCCTAAACTAATCCAGCTGTGGTTCTAGATGCTGCTGTTGTGGGCTCCTTAGAAGCCCCATATAGGCTTCCCTATCAATGAACCTCCACCTATTATGTATCTACATCTTCGATGGCTACTGCTATACAGGTCTTTTTAAAATTTCAGAAACTGGCCCCAAGAGAGATAACTATGTTGTTTAGTTACCTTTCAGATTCACTGTGCCTTTTGTGTACAATTCCCATCAAGGCCTAGTTAAAACAAGCATGGAACTCAACACAGGCCCTGCCACAATCCCTGTCTTGGTTCTTGACTATACTATCTATAACTGGGCCCTGTCCCCTAGAGAAAACCAGGATTACATGGCAGAGACAGAGGAGACGTGGAAGGTCTGTTTCTATGATCTTCAGTAAATGATTCCCTCCCTATTCATAAACTGACCTATTTGGCGAGAGGCTGCCCAGAGAAATTTGACGCCATGTCTTATTGTATCTGCTTCTCATTGTGAAATACGAAGATGTGAACCTCTACCGAACTTCCTTTTTCTTCATTTTTTCTGTTATGTTACTCTGCTTTGCTTGATATGAAAAATTTAAAAAAATAAATAAAACATTAAAAAAAAAAAAAAAAGAACAAGGAAAGTATAAAGTACAAGAAAAATATAAGAAACATTGATCTATGGCCACTTCAGTAGGTTGTCTGGACAGGCCATTCTGTGATCCCTAAGGGCAATAATCACTTGGACTCATGGTTCTTAGTGTGTACGAGTTAGAGGGGCCACAGGCTCTTTCCACTAGAAGAACTAGAACTGCAGCAGAGAAGAGTCAGGGACATGGGTCACTGCAATGGCCTGATAAAATTAAGACTGAATAGTGGAGCCATTGTTCTGTTCTCGTGGTGTTAAACCTTGGTATTTCACATTATGCTACACTAGCTTTTCTAGACATTTGTCCTAATTCCAATGACCGATGGAAAATAAAAAAAAGGAGATTGATATGAAAGAAGAAGTCTGGATCCAAACTGAACCTTCTATAATAAAAAGTGTGTGTTCTCTTAAAAAGAAAATGACCCGGGCAGCATAGTTCCATAGGGGCAGAGCCCGGGGACAACTATTGCAGATTCTCATTCACTGTGCCAAGTTCCATGCTGATATTATTTATAAGAGCTCTTACAGCCAAGTTCAGCCAAGAATGAGATAAACATCAAGGGAGCAAAGCAGTACATTTCCAGATGCGATTTGTCCATTATGGGTTTTGTAAAAGTACTACCAGGCTATGGACCATGCACACCACCAGATATACATGAAGATGCTTCTTGCTCCACAACCTCAAAAAATGTAGATGGCGGGAAATTTAAATCTAATTAAAGGTAATTTATTCCTACAGTTCATTCCATAGGAACATCATTGACCTGCGGCTCAGATCTCCCATATGTACATACAGAAGATAATTTGGGTTGTGAAAAGGTTGCAGCGCTTCAGAGGCAGCAGTAATTGGAAAATGTAGCCAAGTCAGTGCTATATATAGGGAACAGCTGCTCACTAATTCCACAGATGGAACACGCCAGAACTTCAATTAATAAACGGTCAGATTTCCGGTGCCATCTCAGTAACGCAGCGTTGCATAGAAAAGTCACAAAGGGACAGATCTACTAAATGATCATTGGCGGCTGTTAAGTTTTGGGAGGGTAACAACAGGGCAGCCTTTTTTTTCATCCCAAGTTGCGCCATGTTCCTGAGTACCATATAGCAACTGTGCTGCTAGCTCCCCTATGTGTAAGTGTACTTTAATCTATATTGTGCAGGGGTAAAGAAGTTCAATGCTTGTTTCCTAACACAGCGTGTCTGGAACCATACTGGTAGATGGAGCACAGAAGCTGCTCTCTAGCCCCCTCTACTGAAGAAAAGTTGGATGTGAAGCAGCTGATTTCTCTTCTTCACACCTGTTTCTAAAGCCCCCTAAACTTTGTATCTGTTTGCTCTGCTTACAAATGGGAATTTGGTAATCAGAGAAAAGTCATTATTATCTGTTATAAATGTAAAAATGATATATAGAATGCTTAGGGCTCTGAGCAATTTCACGTTACTTGTTTGAAGGGTTCACATGGCCTTTTAAGGTTCAGTCTGGTACTGTTATTTGGCTGAATCCAAAAAGGATAGGTTCCATAGCTTTTGTACGTGCCTGAAAAGGGGATTTTCTTACCGGTAAATCCTTTTCTCCTGGGTCTGTAATGTCAGTGCAGACGTCTGGGGTTTAACCTTGATACCTCTGGAGGCAGGACAAAAGAATTCTCAATTGTAGCTCCTCCCTCCTTGGTAATAAAGGAGTTCCTGCCTCACACTGGCAGTTTCTTGTCCAAAATAAAATACTAGGGAACATTGGAGCATAACCGTAACAGTAGAACATTGTAACAACACTTTTTTTTGTTATCAACTAGTAATAATAGTAACTGGGCCAAAAGGACCCTCGGCATATCACCAACACCTCCATAAAAATCAAATCCCCTTTTCCTGGGGCAGCCCGTCCTGTCAGTGCAGACGTCTGGGGACGTCCAAAAGCCATCATGTACCCAGACTGGAAGGGCTCAAGAAGTTCCAGTAACCACTGCATGTAGAACCTTCTTCCCAAATGCCGCTTCAGCTGAAGCAAAAGTGTGAAGTTGGTAAAATTTTGTAAGTGTGCACTGAGGACCATGTGGCTGCTTTGCATATTTGCTCTGGAGAGGCCAAATTGTTGAGAGCCCAAGAGGTACTGACTGCTCTTGTAGAGTGGGCTCGCAGCTTTAGTGGTGTTGATTTTCCCACCGGTTTGTAGGCGCAGGAAACAGTCTCTACTAACCATCTGGCAATAGTACGGGTAGATGCCCTAAGCCCCTTTTTTGCAGTCCCATAAGTCACCAGAAGGCTATCTGATTTCCGAAATGCGGAGCGTTTTACGTAGATTCGAAGTGCTCTAACTACATCCAAAGTGTGTAGTGTCTTTTCTGTCTCATTCTTGGGATCTGGGCATAGTGATGGCAATACGATCTCTTGGTTAACATGGAAAGCCGATACTACTTTTGGTCTGAATGTAGGTGGAGTTCTGAGCACCACTTTATCTTTGTGGAATATCATCCATGGCTCCTTTACCGACAGAGACTGAATGTCTGAAACTCTGCGAGCTGAGCAGATAAAAAAAGTCACTTTCCACGTGAGATACTTGAGCTCACACGATTCCAATGGTACAAAAGGGTGTCGTTGCAGGCTCTTGAGAACAAGATTCAGGTCCCCCATGGGGGGGTTGGGTCTCTATAGGGCGGTCTGATGTGTAGTACAGCGTGAAAGAATTGTCTCACTTCCAGTAGGAGTGCCCATTGGAATTGGAAAAGAGTAGAAAGGGCTGAAGTCTGCGTTTTTAATGCTGCTAAGCTAAGGCCCTTATCGAGGCCTTGTTGTAGAAAACGGAGAAATTTGGGCAAAGAGCAATGCTCTAATAAAATCCCATATTTGAACACCATGCTTTGAATATACGCCATATCCTATGAAACGATTTGGCCGTGGACTGCTTTCTCGCTTTAAGAAGTGTTGTAATCACTTGTTCTGAGAAACCCTTGTCTCTCCATAGCTGGGCTTCAAGTGCCATGCCGACAGGTGTAGCATATCCAGATTGTGGTGAAACACTGGACCTTGAGACAGAAGGTCTGGTCTGAGAGGCAGTCGCCATGGGGACCCACTGACATGTTGACAAGGTCTGTGTACCACACCCTTCTTGGTAAGTCTGGCGCAATCAGGATGGCCGCCACTTTTTCCGCCTTTATCTTTTTGATGACTCGTGGTAACAGAGGAAATGGTGGAAATACGTAAATCATCCGAAATGACCATGGAACCACTAGTGCGAGCGAAGTACCTGGGTAGTTTGTTGTTTTTGTGGGATGCCATGGCGTCTATCACTGGACACCCCATTTGGGCTACTACTGCTTGGAAGATGTCTGGGTGAAGGGACCATTCCGTCTGATCTATCTTGTTCTGACGGAGATAGTCGGCCTCCCAATTGTCCACCCCTGGTATGTAAATTGCTGATAATGCCAGAATGTTGGACTCCGCCCATTGGAATATCTGATAAGTCTCTTCCATTGCTACTTTGCTGCGGGTTCCCCCTTGGTGATTTAGGTACGCTACCGTTGTCGTGTCGTCGGATTGGATTCGGATTGGCGTAGACGAGTAAAGGAGCCCAATGTAGTAGAGCATTGCGAACGGCCCTGAGTTCCAGTATATTGATGTGGAGCTCTAATTCCTCTCTTGACCATTGTCCTTAGCAAGACAAGTTTTCCATGGCTGCTCCCCACCCTGTGAGACTGGCATCTGTGCTGATCACTCTCCATGGGGGGAGAGACCAAAGGCGTCCCTGTGTGAGGTTGCTTTTGTTCGTCCACCACCCAGCTGAGTTCTGAGTTGCCTTGCTGATTTGTATAACTTGACAGAGAGATCGTCGTGCTTTTTTTTCCAGTGACGAAGGAACTCCGTCTGCAATGGGCGCATGTGGAAATGTGCGTAAGATAATGCCTCTAGTGATGACACCATAAGGCCTAAGAGTCTGAGGCAATCTTCCGCTGTCGTTACAGTTTGACAGAGAAATCGCTTGGTTGAGTTGTAACTTGACTACCTTGTCGTTCGAGAGTGAGATTCTGCATGACTTTGAGTTGAACATCATTCCCAAGAATTTTATCTCTTGAGTAGGTCGGAGGTTGCTTTTTTTGTGGTTAATCACCCAAATTTTTGTAAGATCTAAATTGCATGTTCGGTGTGGCGTGTTGCGGGAGAAAACGATGGTGCCTTTATGAGGATATCGTCTGATGGTATGGAACTGATGGTATTCCCATTTTTCTTAGGATGGCAATGACAGGTGCCAGGACTTTTGTGAACACCCTCGGTGCTGTGGTCAACCCGAACGGCATTGCTGTGAATTGGTAGTGATCCTGGCCTACTGCAAAACGCAGATAACGTTGATGATTTGGGTGTATTGGGATATGGAGATAGGCCTCTTTGAGGTCTATGGTTGTCATGAAGTGATTTGGCTCCATTGTATTGATTACGGAGCATAGGGTCTCCATTCTGAATCTTGTCTTTTTGATAAATCTGTTGAGAGGCTTGAGATTTAGGACTGGTCTGAATTGACCTCCTTGTTTGTCTACTAAGAATAGATCTGTGTAGTACCCCCTGAAGCGATGCTGCTGAGGCACTGTTGCAATAACCTTGGTTTGCAACATCTGTTGTACACAGGTCAAGAGTGCTTTTCTTCTTTTTGGGTTGCGGGATATTGATGATGGTAAGAATGCTCGTCTGGATGGGAGGGAATCGAAAAGTATCTTGTAGCCGCTTTGAACTACCTGAAGAACCCAGTTGTCTGTGACTGAGTTCTGCCACACCTGAGAGAAAAGGAGAAGCCTGCCTCCAACAGCCTCCTCCGTCTCTGGTGTGGATGGACCTTCATGCTTCTGTGGGCTTCTGACCACCTGGTCTCCTACTTTGCTTTTGTTGGGAGGGCCAAGTGGTTCTCTTTCTATTGCTAAACTGAGAAACTGATGTTTGGTTTTGGCCCTGGCTTCTGTAACCAAGGAGTTTGGGGGAGTCCCCCAAGCATGGCCGCCATCAGGGGTACACAGGGGGTACAAGTGTACCGGGCCTGGGCCTGAAGAGGGGCCCGGCAGTACTGCACATTTTAAAAGAGCCGGGCCACCCTTAAAGGAGAGTGATAATCCCGGGCACCGGAGCGCTCCCGTCTGGCCTGTCCCCAATGGCGCACACTACCTCCCTCAGTGATACACCCCGCCCCTTCCTGCTCTACATCCATCTACATTATTGGCTATGCCTATGCACCGCCCGCCGTTCAACCACAGCCATCAGTCTCACCCCTTCCCCCCTGAGATGTTTTAAAAAAAAAAGAAACGTATCTGGTGCGCTGCACCGTCTGCGCATGCGCGTCAGCGAGGGGCAGCAGCAAGGGAGCGGGGCTTGCCAGGTCGTGTTATTTTTACTTCAATACTTGCTACCTGCCTTTGTATCTCATTTCACACAGTCTGTTCTTTGAAGTGAGTAAGTTTCCATCTAGCTCCACAGCAGACAGTTAAAGGGCATTGGTGAAGACCATGTCTAGTTGGGGTTTTTCTGCTTTACGGAAGTGCCAGACTTGTGCCAGCTGTCCTACTTCTGGGTTCTTGCCTGCTAGAATGTTACACGTAGGCAGCACTGTGTTTAAGGGGACAGACAATGTCTACACATTGTATCCTTGTCTGAGCTGGCAATTGATTCCTCAGTTCCTGCTTAATTTTTGAGTGTTCTTTTGATTTTAACCTCTGTAGCTCTTATATCCTTTGCTGGGGTGGATTAGGGGTGGGGCCAGGGATCTTTTTTTACGGGGCCCCGTGATTTCTAATGGCGGCCCTGCCCCCAAGACCTCTGTTGTTGTTTGCGTTGCGGCTCAGGACGAAATCTCCTGCCTTGTGGCAGGAATGCGCTTTTTCCGCCTGTTACCCCAGTGATTAATTGTTAAGCTCTGGTCCAAAGAGGTGTTCTCCTGAAAAAGGCAGGGCCAAAAGTTTTCCTTTGGATGCATTATCACCATTCCATTGGCGTAGCCAGAGTGCCCTGCGAGTTACCACAAGGTTAGCGGATGCCCTAGTTAAATGGATAACTTCCATGGCTGCATCGCTTAGGAAATCAAAAGTTGTAGCAATGCGGTCAAGTTCAACTTGTAAAAATGAATCTTGCCCGTAATGTTGTAGGACCTCTTGAGTCCAGAACTTCGCTGTTCTTGCTAGCCCTGCGGCTGCTGTTATTGGTCTGAATATAACTGCTGTATTGGTATTGCCTCTCCTGAGATTATTTTCCATCCGCTTATCCATTTGGTCTTTAAATGCCATTGCATCTTCTGTTGGAAGCGTAGTGTATTTGGATAGGCGGGATACTGCAGAGTCCAGTCTGGGAGCTTGGTCCTTTTTTGAACCGAACTCTTGTGGTACTGGGTATTTAGAATTTTTTTTTTCCTAATGCTCATGCGATTTTCAGGTGCACGCCACTCCGTCTCAATACTTTGAGCTATGGACTTAAACACTGGAAAACATTTTGGTTTCTTTGTGTGCATACCTAATACTTTTGATACTGGGGCAGATGTATCTTTTAAATCTAAGGTTTGAAGCATGTCCCTTAGTTGTCTGCGTCCTTGCTCAGAAGTAATACACGACATGCACTCCCCCTCAGATAAGGAAGCTTCTGAATCTTGTGAAAGTGAAGAGTGCCCCGATTCCTCCTCTGAGGACAAATCTGGGTCTGAAGATAAGGAGGGAGATCTATGCTTTCGCTTAGAAAGTGCCCTGTAATTCAAAGACTGTTGGATGGTCATTTTAACCCACTTTACCAAGTCAGTAAGCTGATTTTGTTGTGAGTTTGATGATGGCCCAGGTTGTCCATCTGAGGAAGACTGAGATTGTTCTGGGTCTAAGTCTGCTTGCAGAATTGTATTACTTAATTCACCTCTGGTGTCCTCTTGTCTAGTGAGTTCTGGCTCATTGGTGGACATGGGTTGTGGGCTAAGCATTGGAGGTGGGTCAGGCAAGTTACGCTTTTTGACCCTTTTATATTTTGCCTTTGACTTTTTGGCTTTAATCTCTGCGGGTGGCATGTCTTGAATTAATTCTAAGCGCCCCTTAGGAACCTCCATTGCTATGAGACCCGATCAAAATAAAACTGTACCTGCCGTTTTAGAAGGTGCCTTTACAGCAACTCTCTGACTCCTGGAATGGCGTGAATAACAAGCGCGCTGTCCGGAAATACCGGAAGTCCCGCCTCCATGCTGAGAATGAGAGTCGCAATACTGAGCACGCTGTAACCTAGCAACCGAGCAATAAAAAGGCGCCAGCTTTGGAAGAGCGCTTCTGCACTAAAGGAGGAATGACTTTCAAACCCTTACTACCTGTAAAGCGGTCTGTCTCCGTGAAGCGCCCCAGGTATCTGAAGCAATACATCCTCAGTCACTGACGGAGGGAATTGCAAGTCTCCTCTTTGTGCCCCTTAGGGCCTGACTGTCCTGGGCACACCCCTTGTGACCAAACTAAAAGGTGCCTTGGTACGCCCCACCTGGCAGGCAACTGGCAAGGAGGGGGAGCCCAGCCCAGACCCCTAGGGAATGGACCATCGCATCCCCTCGGAAATAAAAACTAAAACCTACCTGACATTGTCTTTTTTTTAATTTTTTTTAAATCTGGGGAATAAACCCAGTGTCCAACCTCCTGTAGCAGGACAAAAGGAACTGCCAGTGTGAGGCGGGAACTCCAGTTATTACCAAGAAAGGAGGAGCTACAATTCAGAATTCTTTTGTCCTGCCTCCAGAGGTATCAAGGTTAAACCCCAGACATCTGCACTGACAGTACGGGCTGCCCCAGGAAAGGGGCAATGCTTTTGTGTGCCTAATATAAAATTACTGGATGCTGCCAACTGCCATTTACAGTACAGATGTGATATCTGTGCCAGACTGTTTGTTTTAGGTATGCACTGAATCCACGATTTTGGGGTTCAGCTGAATCCTTCGTGAAAAGTTAAACGGAATACGGAACCCTAATTTGCATATGCAAATTAGGCCAGGGAAGGGTGAAAGAACCGTGTGCTGCAGGAGTGGCTAGATTTTTTTTTAGCTCCATGGTTGTGTGGTGTAATGTCACGTGATTACAAGGTGACGGATTGTTTGTCCAGGCACTTTTATTCAGCCAAATCCTAATCCTGCTAAAAAAAAAAAAAAAAGGCTGAATCCTGGATTTGGTGCATCCCTAGTTTGTTTTCCCCATCAAATCCCGTAATGTTATCAGATCAGTTTCCCGTGGAATACACGTAAAGCAGATGGGTTTCAGGCAGAAAATCCCTATTCCCTGGCAGTGTGGGCAGTTCACAGTTATCCTGCAAGGGTACTTGGCTAAAATGCAAGGTCTAATCTGGATCTACCCCCTTACACATCCCCCCACCACACATTCTCTAGAGGATTTTTTTTTTTAAATTCCTGACCTGTTTGATCTTCCATCCACAGATAAAAATCACTTCTCATTCATAGTGTTTGTGTGGTTCCCCAGTTGGAGTAATTTTACACCCCCAGCAGGGTCGGTAGCAGGTCTGGGAAAGAGGAAAAAAGGAAAAGCAGGGAGCCGGGTTTAAGTCAGATGGTCTGGCTGGGGCAGGGGTTTGCCTAACTAGACCAGTGCCTGTAGAAGCTACCTCTATTCAACATGTGGTCACACTATAACATGTAATCATCAACCAAGCAGGGGCTATACTGTACATATTGGTATGTGTATGGCCAGCTTATGATTTGTGGCTCTTCAGGAAACAAATCATATACAGCAGCAGGTAGGTTGGTGTGCCACTGGCTTAATATCACACAGCAAGGGATAATAGGGAAGAGACGACAACAAATCAAGATTGGCATTTATTTTAATATATCAATTCTGCATATGAATATACACACACGCAGAACAACACAACGCAGCATACAAAATCTATCAGTGGAGAAGGATTTAAAATGAAGATCCGTCTCTGAAGGGCAAATGCCCAAGTCTCAGAGTCTGTGTTCCTGTGGCAGCTCTCCCGGCATTCATATAATAACTCTCTATTGCATCCAATCGGTAGGAAACGTATATAAACATTAATCAGTGCAGTCTCTAAGCACAGGGCACTATGTGGCCACCAGAGAACTCTGAGATTCCACGTACTGCATCGCTTTCTCTTTCACGGCCCGGACGCTCTCGTGCTTCCATATTTCTTTTCATACTCCAAGTAGCGCTTGAAAAAGAACTTGATCTTTTTAGCTGCCAAGCTCAGATGAATCAAACGCTCAAAAATGTCCCTGTTGGAAGAAATGGCTTATTAATCAGTCAGACAAACAAGTGATGGGTGCCACGGCTTAGAAGCGCTAAAGCAGTGATCCCCAACCAATAGCCCGTGAGCAACATGTTGCTCACCAACCCCTTGACTGTTGCGTTCAATGGCCTCAAAGCAGGTGCTTATTTTTGAATTCCTGGCTAAGAGGCAAATTTTAATTGCATACAAATCAGTTGTACTACCAAATTGAGCCTCACGTAGGCTCCCAGTCCACATAGGGGCTACCAAATAGCCAATCACAGCCCTTATTTGGCACCCCAGAGACTTTCATGCTTGTGTTGCTCCTCAAATCTTTTTGTATCTAAAGGTTGCTCACTGGTAAAAAAAGGTTGTGGATCCCTGCTCTAAAGAATGCTTTAAAGGGCAAGTGATAACAGGAAATGAAAATGACCTAAATAAATTTATAAAAAAGCCTCACTTACTCTACGTGTGTAGGACACAAGAATTGGTGCAGTGAATGATTAGAACGGATAAAGTTTAGAAACATTTTATAAGGATATATTTTACAGACATCGGAAATTAAACCCTACCAATGAGCTCTTTTAATAGACAAATGTTGGTTATTGTTACAGAGAGCTATACATGGAAGTACTTACCTCACTTCCTTTTGGCTGCCATGTTTCACCATCATGTCAATATAAACAGACCAGAGGTCTGTACGTTTTGGGTAGCTGCTCAGCGTGCTCTCAAACAGGGCTTTGGCCCGCTCAGTGTCTCCCAGCTGAAATTCTAACTGGGCAAACTTGGAAATCACATCAAAATCTGCAAGCAGAAAGAGAAACCAGTTTCAGAATCTGCCCTGAGCCCTGCAACTTGGACATGGAAGTTGTTTCTTTATACAAAATGGAGACTGACCATACACAGGCCCATTGACCCATTCAGCTGCCTATATAATAATTTATAATCCATTCATTGACTCTAGAACCAATAATCAGATCAGTCCACTTTGGCCCAGCATGTAGGCAGCAAATAATGTCAAGATCCCCTTGATTGTAGACCTCAGATCTGACATGTGCATGGCCACCTTAAGACTCAACAAAACTATTTTACAAAACTTTATATGTGGGTTCAACAGACCATACGTTTGCTATACCGTTGCTAGGCACACTGACCACAGTAATGGACCAGGGCTTTTTGTGAATGAATGAGATGAATAGGAGAGGTTGTTGAAACAAAGATAAACAATGAAAATAATCAAATACCATCAGTCAGTGTATACTTTCTGATGACAGACGTCACAGTTTGAAGGAAGGCAAAACGGAACAGGACAAGAGCAGAGGACCCCGTTGTCTTAGTTTGTATGAATTTGTGGTTTAAAAAAAAATAAAAAAAAAGAAAGAAAAAAGGAAAAAGAACCATATTCTTATTACATATCAGTCAAAGAAGAAAAAATTGCATACAGGTATGGGACCTGGGCCTGAATGCTTGGGACCTGGGGTTTTCTGGATGAGGGATCCTTCTGTAATTTGGATCCCCCTACCTTAAGTTAATTTGAAAAAAAAAAGTAACCCCAATAGGATTTTTTGCCTTCCATAAGGATTATAGCTTACTTGGGATCAAGTACAAGGTACTGTTTTATATTTACAGAGAAAAAGGTATTTTTTTTAAAATGTGACTTATTTGCTCATAATGAAGTCTATGTGAGATGGCTTTCCCGGGTTGACATTATGGAGAGATGTTTCTGATAAAGGGAGGGTGTCGTAATTGCTGCTTTTTTTCCCCGCAACTTTTTCGGCTTCAAAAAGCCTGACCTGAAAAAGTCGTGGCTTAATAAATTGGCCCCATAAGAAGTAATCCATGTATGAGTGGTTTTACCAACAAATCAGAAATTTTAGAATGCAAATATGCTTCTAAAATATACACAGGTATGGGATCTCTTTTCCATGTAGTACAGACATTCATGCAGTAACACAAATGAGCACCAATACTCTACGTTGTGATGATACATGTTTTTGTGTTTGAACTTAAACTTCACCTCTTTTCTTTCCATTTTAGTTCCTTGGTTGGATACTGATTGCTGTAATTGCCTTTCTGCTCAATTGCTTGCATCATTGCTGTTCCCCTTTAAGCTACCATCAAGAGGCTTATTGGAAACACTACCGTTATGCTGAAAAAGATCTGTTCAATCGTACTGCTGAGGTCCATGCGAAAGTCCTTGCTGCCAATAATGTTAAACAGTTTTTTGGTTTTGTGGCTTTGGACAAAGATGAAAAGGAAGTAGTCAGCCAGTACCCAGTGGACGAGGCCCAGACAAGCCCTGAGTGGCAGGAGATCACTGGAGTGTACCTTTATCGGGAGAACAAGGGCTTCCCATTGTATAGTCGTCTCCACAAATGGGCCAAAAAAGTCATAGGAAATGGCACGGATCCCGACGGTCGAGAAATGGCCCTGCTTGCTGTATGAGAAACTGAGACCATGAGAATGAGGGGAGGGAGACCTGGTGATTGTTATTGAATGTCATATCTTACATCATGTCTTAATGTATAAAGGAACAATGATGTGTCACTATCTCTACAGGACACCATCCGTCCAGCTTTGAACTTTATATCAGTGGTGCCTCCCTTGAATATCACTTCCTAGAAGCTTTTGAAAGGTTGAATGTTCATGATATGCCTACAGTGCACCCCATTGTTTCACCATCATCTGCATACTCATCAAATGCTTTGTTTGGGGTACCAGCATTCTCACAGTGCCTTGGCTACCAACCAATGATAAGTACTGAGTGCATCAAGGGAACATAAACCCATATATTATGCGATAGAGCAGCAGTCTAGAGCATGTTGGTGAGGGGATAAGACTTGAATTTAGCAGTGGGTTAAAGGTGCAATAGAAAGGCAAAGAAATGATACATTCCTCCAAAACTTTTAAATTTAGGTCACGAATTACATAGATGGTATAACCATTTCATTCTATTTATACTCATTCACATTCTTGCTATGATCACTCATTTCTGAACATATATATAATCATGTAAACTTCTACCTATAAACAGGGTTGTTCATAATTCCTTAATAAGGAGAGCAGTGCAGCAGATGGGAGTGAAGTATCTGGCTCACTTTTACTCTTGTCGTGCTGTGCCAGATGCTTCACTGCTGCTTCCTGCCCGAAGAATAAACTGTGTGTAAATGTAGGTGGAGACAATGAGATGACTACATAAATATATTTACTTACCAGTCAGTTGAAATCTGTTGAAACTTAATCTGCAGCAAAGGACCCCACTCTCCATAAATTACATTCCACTGAACTCTTATTGAAAATCTGTTTTGAAATGTCTTGGAATAATGGAATGCTAACTTTTATACTAAAGTAGAATAATTCGTAGTCATCGTCTGTCTAATATTATATGTGGTACAGCCAATTAAGCTGCCCTTGCTTCCGTTAAGTACATGGAATCCGTTCCGCTGCTGGAAGAGCAGATAGATGCTCTGGAACATTTCAGATTTTTACCTTTCTGGACCAGATTAGCATCAGAGGTCAATGGACCCACCAGGGATTTAGAAACTTGTCCTTTTATTTTTTTTATCTTTTTTATGCCTGTATCTCAGGAATTCTTTTATACCTGTTGCATTGCCTGTAATTGTGTTTTTAGAGATTAAATCTAAAGATTTTTCAAGCATGAATTGTAACTTGTCATTTTATATGTACAGCCCCCCCATTCTCTGCCAAAGAGCCTTCTTGTACCAATGTGTTTGTGTAAATATATATAATTAGATAGATTAGTTGGTACAGTAAGTTTACAATACAAAATACAGCATTTTAGCAATTATCTTTTTTAGAGTCCCAATAGTCTTAGAGGATAGAGTCCCAATAGTCTGAAACATATTTATAACCACACTCAGAATCACACAGAGAATACAAAGAGACGGCATTCCATCAAAGAACCTAATGATTATAGATGAATAGTGGACGTACTCTTTAATCACACTACACCAGAGATCTTTGTTTATGATCCACAGGTTTATTCCCATTAAGTACCTCCTCCTCCTCCAAGGTTTTAGCAGGTACATGCACATGAAGTACCCTTCATCCTAGGGTGGTTAATATAGAGCACCAAAGGCTAGGATAAGAGACCTGTACCAGAGGTAAGGTAGGTGGACACTCGGTGTGGGGCACCCCCATCTAATGGTTTAAAAATTAGTGGTAAGCCCAATTTTCCATGTGACACAATCCATACACTCGTTTTTATTCCTTAGTAAAGGTTGGGCACGAGAGTTGGACAGGGGGCTCCGGGCCTGCAGCCTCAGGGGCTTCCAACAACATCACCTGGGCCCCCAGCTGTAAACTCCTTTGTGTTGAGACCTCCTGCACCCCACACCTCCCAACACATTGATTGCATTTTTTGTATGGTAAAAACACAGAAATATATGTTTACCCCCCCCCATTCTACTGAATCTAAAATGGGTACCCATGCCTTTCTGCTCCAAACTACTGAGTCGCATCATATCGCCCATGTATCATTACATACCAAGAAAAGGCACCCTAAATATGATTGCCAGGGGTCCTCCAAACAGTTTGATGCCCATTGTGCATAGGATTACCAAAGTATCTGGCATTTAGAGGCCCCAAAATAAAGTTAGCGCATACAAATAGTCCTGTGGGTAACTTCAGCTAATGAAAAATCAACACATTAACTGCATTTTATGTGTGGTGAAAACACAGAAATATATGTTTACCCCACAAAACCATATATTTTTGGAAAGTACACATGCTATCGAATCTAAAATTGGTACCCATGTCTTTCTGCTCCAAACTATCGAGTCGCAAGTCTTTCCCAAAATTGGCGGTTTTTGTGAAATACCTGAAAACTTCAACTTTCCAGCATTGTATTATTGTCCATGTATGATTACCGGCGTAAAGCATCCTAAATATGAACGCCGGGGGTCTACTAAACAGTTTGATGCCCAATATGCAAAGATTTACCAAACTATGTGATATACAGAGACCCCCAAATCCAAATAGTGCATATGAATTCTCACGTATGACACTCTGGCTAATAAAATATAAGCACCCGGTATGTGTAAAATGTGCTATGAAACCCCCTAACAGTATGGAGACCCTAGAAAACCATATATTTTCCGAAAGTACACATTCCGACGAATCTAAAATGGATAAATATGTCTTTCTACTGCAAACTACTGCTAAACATAACACTTTTTATGAAATTTATGAAAGATTTCACAAAGCTTGCATTATAGCCCATTATATACCACATATTTCGTAATGTGCCAGCAAAAGAAATCCTAAATATTAATGCCAGTGGTCTACTGAACAACTTGATGCCTGATATGCACAGATAAACCAAACTATGTCGCACACAGAAACCCCCAAATGGATATAAAGCAGACAAAACTTTCCATGGGCAAAATGAGGTAACAAAGAACAGAGCGAAATATAATAAAATCACTAAAATCCAACAAAACCACAAAAGTCTTATTTCACGCCTAGTGTAATCAGCAGTCAGAATCACAGTTTAAATATTTTAGCATGTCCAAATAGTTTTTATGGACAGAAATAAGCTAACAACACCTGCGCAAGCTGAAAATGCACCAAAATCACCGAAATTGCAGTATAATCACCGAAATAACATACAAAAGGTATTGCGCAGTACAATTAGCGAACACGCTATACACAATGGCAATAAAACCATTTTTTCGGGGCGCATGCGCGACATGTTCTGGTGAGGACGCATTTTCCCGGAGCTCCGCAGTGGCAGGCTGATATCCCCGCATTTTAGCTTTCTTCCGCCTTCAGACAAGCGGGGAAATACTGACTGGCATGGTGACATTATGGGGAAAAAGAAGAACTATGAGCCGTCGGGCTCTCTGACCCCGTTCCTGCAGAAATCGGCAGCTAAGGCTAAGCTGCGCAAAGCCCAAGATGGCGGCGCCGATCAGGAACAAGGCCTGAAGCGCGACTCCGGTTCCAGCTCCCCGTCTGGCAGGAGTGCCCAGACTCCGGCAAGGTATGAGTCGACGGCCATGGCTAAATATACTGCCCTAGAGGGGGGATTCGACCCGCACACCGATTCGTCACAGCCCTGTAGCCCTCCAGTTACCGATAGGTCCTCTCCCCATTCCGCTCCAGCACTAGGGCCCGTTCAGCACAGTATGCAGACTGATAGCAGGGCCTCTACCTGGGAAGTTAGGCGGTCCCCTAGCCCACCTACTGACTGGCAGACACTGGAGGACCAACGTGACCCGGTTTTTTGTAAGGGCAATGATCTTCAAGCATCTATCCCAGTAACTGCAGATATATTAGCACAGCAGCTTTCAGCACTCCAGAACTCCTTGTCTGCAACAATGGCGGGATGCTGTTAAAGCAGCAATGCAGAAAGAAAAGAATTACATTCTGTGGGACAAAGGGTGGACAAGCTGGAGACTATTTCAGACAACTTAATTCTGAGGCATAATACTTTGGAGGATGACCAGCTTACCATACAAGAAGAGCTGACTAACTTCAAATCATATTGCGAGGATCTGGAAAACAGAAATCGTAGACAAAATCTCAGAATTAGAGGAGTCCCAGAAAGTATTGTGCCGAAAGATATCAGACAGTATCTGAGGGCACTGTTCTCTCAACTTTGCCCAGATCTGCCTGCGGAAGCTTGGAGATTCGACAGGGCTCATAGAGCTCTAGGCCCCAAAAAGCCGGGCCAAGTCAACCCCAGGGACATCGTTGTGTGCTGCCATTATTTTGAAAGCAAAGAGAAAGTCTTAAAAGAAACAAGAAATTCAGCACATATTGAATACCAAGGGGCAGTCTTACAAATTTATAATGATTTATCTCCCATTACTCTGGCAAAAAGGAGAGAACTCAAAACCGTAACGCAATATCTACAGGCTCAGAAAATATTCCCTACAGATGGGGATTCCCCTTTAAGCTCATCGTTAATGTGATGGGACAACAACACACCCTATCCGACCCTCGGATGTGCGATAAGTTTCTGAGGAATCTTGGTGTGCCGAATCCAGTACCAACTAAAGACACCTCTCATGCTCAATCACCAAGGATGACGCCGGAATGGGACTCAATAAGCCCACGAAAATCTCGACCATCTTCTTCACCTCCACGCGGTCCTGACTCGCCTACTTGAGGGAATCTGCAATATGAGGGACTCCCCTCGCCTTACCCTATTTTTTTCCAAGTTGCCTTTTGTATTCTACTTTTTAGTAGTCCAATTATTGTGCCTGCCCTGCGGAAGGGATCGTATTTCTTTCTTCCCACCAGACTCTTCTCGCCTAGACATTCCCGTCGACACTGGTACTTGTGAGGAGTGTACCTAGAGTGTCTCAAGTTACCGAAGGTCAGGTAACACCAATGTGTGTTCATGTCTGTTGTTGGTTTTTGTTGATTGTTGTTTTTCTTTTTGATTTCATTTTTTTGGAGGCCTATAATCTACCGCTACCCTTCACTCTCTATATGATGATGACCGACTACTCCGCGACTGCGCTTAAGTTCACTATGCATGATCATTCCTATTTCTTTCTGTTATTTTTTGTCGGAGTTTCTCTTGGGAAGCTGCTTGGACTCCTACGTAAGGACTCTTTTTTGTTCATGGACTCAACCAATTCACATCTGCGGAATGTATCTTTGAGTGGTTGGCACAGTTTATGTGGGATTATTTTTTCGTACATATTGTTTATTATTATGCTTGAACTGTTGAATGGTTCTCTTATGAAGGGTACACCTGATCCACTTCACGAGCCTTTCAGGACAGCACTCCTTATTGATAATTTAAGATGATACGTCTTGTCTCTTTGAATGTGAAGGGACTTAATAGTCCTAGGAAGAGAACCTTGACTTTGAAAGAGATTAGACGATTCCAAGCAGAGGTAGCTTTCCTACAGGAAACACATTTTAAAGCCTCGGACAACAATAGACTCAATTCTCCTATTTATACTAGGACCTACCAAGCCTCAGGCCCACACAAAAAAGCTGGGGTTATGATTTTGATACATAAGGACTGCCCCCTTGTGATTACAAAACAAATATGTGACCCGAATGGGCACTTTATTTTGCTGCAAGGCTCGTATGTGGATACCCCGATAACTCTTTTGAATGTATATATTTCAAATGTTAAACAGATCCGAATGGTCCGTAAGATTCTATCTTTAGCTGACAAATGTCTTTCTCCTGTACTGATAGTGGGTGGGGACTTCAATTTAGTATTCTCAGAACACCTGGATAGGTACCCCAGCCCTTCTGCAACGTCACAAGTCCCTCAAAAGGCTAAACAATTTTGGGCCTTAATCAGGTCTCATGCTCTATTTGATACATGGCGTATAGGTAACCCTAGGGACAGGAGATATACTTTCTACTCGTCTCCTCATAACGCCTCTATGAGATTAGACTATTTTTTTGTCTCTCAGACTTGCCTTAAATTTCCTATTACCACTTCCATACAAGCTATCTCGTGGTCAGATCATGCTCCTATCACCTTGACCGTTGCCATCCCACCTAAGCTCCAAAAACAGTCTCATTGGAGAATAAATGAAACCATTCTCAATGATGTAAACATCAGGGAAACCATAGCACGTCACCTTAAAGAATATTTTGCAGACAATAGAGGTTCGATAGAGTCTATTGCTTTAACATGGGAAGCTCATAAAGCTGTATTACGGGGTCACCTTCTTTCACTATCCTCTACTAAAAGGCGCAATAGAAAGCAAGATTTATACAATTTAGAGAACAAATTACGCAAACTAGAATTGGTATACCAGCAAGATCCGAAACCTAAAACGGCTATGGAAATCCAGGACCTCAAACAAATAGCTATACTAGATGCAGAAAAGACTTTGATTTGGTCGAAAAGGAAGTATTACCAAATGGGGAATAAAGCTCACACAATATTAGCAAATCAGTTGAGGAAACGCTCAAGACACTCTCAAATTCTAACTATTCAATCTAATACTGGAGAAACCTTACACAACCCCGCCCAGATTTCACAAGCCTTCCACTCTTACTACTCTACTCTGTACAACTTGTTCCCGGTGGATTCCTGTACTAATGAATCTAAACCGACGCAAATAGCCCAATTTCTAGAACACTGCGGCTTACCTACCCTCTCGGAAGCTGAACTAGAAATACTTAATAGGGAGGTTACTAATGAAGAGGTACTTAGTGTTTTAAGATCTCTCCAGCTCCATAAATCTCCAGGTCCAGACGGGTTTTCCAACACATATTATAAGACGTTCCAAGCAATCCTTTCCCCAATCCTGACGGAATTATTTAATATCTTCCTTCAGGGGAAGGAAACCATCCCTGATTCTATGCTATCTTCCTATATAATGTTGTCCCAAAGGAAGGCAAGGACCCCTCTTTGTGTGGAAATTATAGGCCCATAGCATTGCTCAATAGTGACTTAAAAATATTTACTAAACTGTTGGCACAACGACTAACCCCGCTGCTACCCAGATTGATCCACCCAGATCAGGTGGGCTTCGTAACGGGACGGCAAGCAGGGGACAACACCCGTAGGGCAATAGATCTTATTGACTTAATTCAATCACAGGGCACCCCGTCAGTGGTATTGAGCTTAGATGCAGAGAAAGCCTTTGATCGCCTAGATTGGACTTACATGACCCAATTACTTCAACATATAGGGTTCCAAGGCCCTTTTCTGCATGCTATCAAATTACTATATACGACTCCGTCAGCTTACTTAAAAATGAATGGAGATGAGGGAACCCCAATACACATTAGAAATGGTACGAGGCAGGGCTGCCCTCTCTCTCCCCTGCTCTATGCCCTCAGTATAGAGCCTCTAGCAGCTAAAATAAGAACACATCCAGATATCTCAGGTATAACAGTAGGCAGTGAGGAATATAAAATATCGCTCTTTGCAGACGACATTATGTTGACTCTTAGTAAACCATTTATTTCCTTACCCAACCTGCATCGTCTTTTACAACTTTATAGTACAGTAGCTGGATATAAAATTAATTGGTCTAAGTCGGAAGCCCTCTCCTTTCATTTAGAGGGATCTTCTAGGATAGCTCTCCAGGCTGATTTTCGTTATAAATGGCAAGCTTCTTATATTTCCTATCTCGGAATTAAATTGACTCCACATTATCATCAACTTTTCCGAACGAATTTCACGCCTGTAGTGAAACAGATTACATCGGATCTGTCAGATTGGAAACAATATAACGTCTCGTGGCTTGGTCGTATAGCTGCAGTGAAGATGTCTATTCTTCCCAAATTATTGTATCTATTCGAAACCATTCCTGTCCAAATCCCCTCCTCCACCCTGGATCAGATTCAAAAAACGATATTTCATTATATTTGGGGATCCACAAAGGCTAGAATACCCCGTTCGGTACTACTGGCGGGAAGGCATCAGGGGGGCCTTGCTGTTCCAAACATACGAAAATATTATGAAGCGTCACAGTTACGCCAAACATTGGCTTGGTTGCAACCTACACCACCCACACATTGGGCCAAATTGGAATCAGCCTGGTTCTCCCCCTTCCATATCAGTAACCTCATTTTGAGCGCTAAGCCTAAGATTCTAATACCGGCTTTAGCTCAAAGGCCTATAAAATTCACCCAATTTATATGGAAACGATGTCTCACACAGTACCGGGTCTGTACATTTCCCTCAGTTTTGACCATTCTTTCCGCGAATCCGGAATTTAAACCGGGCCAAAGTAGAACCTTCCATAGGGACTGGACCACGTACGCTCTAATCCGAATTAAAGATTTTATTAATCCTTTGGGGAAAAAATTTTATACATACGAGGAACTTTATGCAAAGTGTAACTGGGAATCTGATAAGAAACTGGAATATTTGCAGATTAAACATTATATTACGACATTACTTGGGCCGACGACTCCACTTCAGTTGACGCCGTTCGAGGCGGTTTTGGGGGGTACCTTCCCTTGCAAGGGCCTTATTTCTCAGTTATATAGATTAATGAATACATTACCTGGGGAACCCTTTCCCAAACACTCCTATATGCGATATTGGGAATCGGAGTGGGACAAAGGTCTGACTCTGAATCAATGGGAGGAAATTTGGGAAAATGCACGCAAAATTGTGGTTTGTACACAACAAAAGGAGAGTGTGTACAAAACCATGATGAAGTGGTACCTTACGCCAAATAGACTCTCCAAGATATATCCACTAAGCAGTCCTCTGTGCTGGAGAGGTTGTCAACTTACAGGCACGCTTTACCATATTATGTGGACTTGCCTGAAATTAAATGATTTTTGGTTGGAAATTGCTAAATTGATAACCTCGGTCATGAGGACTCCTATTACTGTTGAAATGCCCAACTTATTACTAGCCCTCCCAGACCCAGGACTGACAAACGCTGCCCAAAAATGGATTAACCAAGTAGCTACTGTGGCTCGATTGGCAATCACCTCAAAATGGAAATCGTCAACAATCCCTACGATTCGAGAGGTAATCTCCAGACTCGACAAAAATAGGATGTTTGAGGAAATGACGGCGAGAATAAATGATACACTGCAACGGCATAATAATGTTTGGGGGAACTGGGATTACTATAAAACAGCAATGACCATTGCAAATTAAAATCTCTATATTTGGGAATTTTAGTGGGGAACTGTCATCTCATTACTGGTCTCCATATTATATTTTATTTTATTTATTTTTGTTTTATTCTATTGTGTTTTATTTTATTTTATTCTCTTCATCCTTTTCTTTTTCTTCTTTCTTCCTTCTTTTTCTTTAAGGTTCTTTCCTATCTCCCCTCATGCAAATGTCAAAATGAGAGTCTTCAACTGTAATGTTTAAATAATGGATAAGTCTGTTAATCAAAGACAAATGATATGAGGCTATGGATACTGTATTTGTACTTTATTGTGAAAACGAATAAAAATTTTAAGTTACAAAAAAAACAAAACGTTTTTTCAGTGTCAGTGAGCCCCATTTGAAAGCTGGAAAGAATCAGAAGATGAAGGCAAATAATTAAAATAAATAATGACGACCAATTGAAAAGTTTCAATGAGCCATAAAGTTATGCGATCCATTCTCCGGAAACCAGTTATCCAGAAATCTCCAAATTACGGAAAGTCTGTCTCCCATAGACTCCATGTTATAAAATGAATCCGATTTTTTTTTAATGATTTCCTCTTTCTCTAAAACAGTATCTTGTACTTGATCCAAATTAAGATATAATTAATCCTTATTGGAAGCAAAACCAGCCTATTGGGTTTATTTAATGTTTACATGATTTTCTAGTAGACTTAAGGTATGAAGATGCAAATTATGGAATGATCTGTTATGTGGAATACACCAGTTTATTATTATTACAGAGAAAAGGGAAATTCTTTTTTTTTTTAAAAAATTTGGATTATTTGGATAAAATGGAATACAGCCTTTTCGTAATTTGGAGCGTTCTGGATAATGGGTTTCTGGATAATAGATTTTATACCTGTATTTACAATTTTAGCGACTTGGTGAAGTGAAATCCCTATAGTAAAAATGTACTCCCTGATCTCTCCTGTTTAGTTTATTAGCAGCTATATCTGGCTCATTATTTTGGGAGGAGATCAGGGCCTACCTTGGTGTACACAAGATATTAGGGTGGGCTTCACGCTCTACCAGAAATCTGAGCTGCTGGGTGTGTCTAGTTTATTTACATGAAGGAATATGTTAATATGTATCCATCCCATCTGCTTTAGTCTGAAACTGCCTTTCTGTCTTTTCTGGACTGTAATGGACATTTGTCTCTTACACTGAATATGTCAAACCTAGCAAGTATATTTCACCTTGCCTGACATCCATAGTGGCCTCACCTATATATATATATCTATATATATATATATATAAGCACTGAGGCCTCGCCTGCCACCCAGCATTTGTGTTTTTTAAGTTATTTACCTTTTTCTTCAGCAGCTTTCAAACTTGCAATTTCAGCAGTCTGGTTGCTAGGGCCTAGCTTGCCCTAGCAACCATGAATTGATTTGAGTAAGAGATTGGAATATGTACAGTATAGGAGAGGGCCTGAATAGAAATGTGAATAATAAAAAGTAGCAATAACAATAAGGGGCATATTTATCAAGGGTCGAATTTCGAATAGAAAAAACATCGAAATTCGAATTCAAAAAGACCAACCGAAATTAAGTCAAAGTTTTTTTGGGGGTCGAATAGGTCAGTTTTCGGTCTGTATTCGGCCACATTCCAAAAGAAGGAATAGCGTATTCGAATGAATTTGATTCAAAGTTTTTCCCAAAAAAAAACTTTGATTTTTTTGAAGTCCACCAATTGACTCCGAGTAGGTTCTAGGAGGTCCCCCAAAGGCTAAAACAGCAATTCCGCAGGTTTTAGATGGCGAATGGTCGAAGTGGAATTTTTAAAGAGACAGTACATTACAAATTTCAAATTTTTGATTTTTTTTGCAAATTTAAATCAAATTTGGAGTATTCCATAGTCGAAGTACACAAAAAATAGCTCGAAATTAGAATTTTTTCAATTCGAAAATCCACCTTGACCTTTGATAAATCTGCCATCAAATGTGTAGCCTTACAGAGCATTTGTTTTTAGATGGGGGTCAGTGACCCCCGTTTTAAACAGGAAAGAATCTGAAGAAGAAGGCAAATAATTAAAAACTATAAAAAGGAAAAAATCAAGGCCAATTGAAAAGTTGCTTAGATTTACCCATTCTATAGGATACTAAAAGTTAACTCAAAGGTGAAATACCTCTTTAATGAGGATGACCCTGGCATAATAAAGGGGACACAAACATATTCCTTTTAAAAATAACACTACAATTTCAACTCCTAGGTTTCTTAGGAAGGCACCCCAAGCTTAATTTTTCATGCAAAGAGATTATGCCATGAGAATTATATCAGTAGTATATCATCTCACTATCATGTGGGGGTTAGTTTAGTTTACATACAAGTTATTGTCTTCTTTTTATTCATTCATTTAAAAAATGTTGAATTATTGGCTTAAAATGGACTCTCTGGACGACGGCATTGCTGTAATTGAGAGCTCCACTGGGGCAGGGCCTTATGGGAAAAATAAAAATCTTTGCTGGTAGGCCTGTCTGACCCTGCAGGTATGTTCCTGGTACAGGTATGAGATCTGTTATCTGGAAACCTGTTATCCAGAAAATGCCAAACTACAGAACGGCCTTCTCACATTATTAAGAAATACCCTTCCCTTTGTATTCAAAGGGTATAGGATCCTTTATCCAGAACCCCGTTATCCAGAAAGCTCCAAATTATAGCAATAGCCAGGTACAGGTATAGGATCTTTTATCCAGAAAGCTCCAAATTATGGAAAGGAAGTCTCCTGTACACTCCATTTTATTCAAATAATCCAAACTTTAAAACATTATTTCCTTATAATAAAAATGAAGCTTGTACTTTATCCCAACTAAGATATCATTAATCCTTATTGGAAGCAAAACCAGCCTATTGGGTTTATTTATTGCTTATATGATTTTCTAGGTATGAAGATCTGTTATTTGGAAAATGAATCCTTATTGGAAGCAAAACCAGCCTATTGGGTTTATTTAATGTGTAAATGATTTTTTAGTAGACTTGAGGTATGAAGGTCCAAATTATGGAAAGATCCGTTATCCAGAAAACCCCAGGTCCCGAGCATTCTGGATTAAAGGTCCTATATTTGTATAAAAAAATCCAAATTTACTTTACCTCCTATTTAGCCAAAAGTAATATACAACCCCCCCCCCCAATAACACAGCACTGTGGGCATATGTATATGATTCCACCATTTCTTAAAATTTTATTACTTTAACTTTTTAAATAAAAATGTTCCGTTGCTATTCTCTGAAGACAGATGACATCACAATAAGGATAACACCTTTGTGAGTCATCTGCTCTGTTGCTATTGGCTGAAGACCGATGACATCATAATAAGAATAACTTCTTGTGCTGTGTAAGGCTCATTTCCATTAAGAGCTGTTTTGGAGAGAGAGAGAGAGAGATTTGTTGTTTGGAGAGAGAGATATTTGTTGTTTGGAGAGAGAGAGATTTGTTGTTTGGAGAGAGAGAGATTTGTTGTGTGGAGAGAGAGATTTGTTTTTGTTTTTTGGAGAGAGAGAGAGAGATTTGTTGTGTGGAGAGAGAGAGATTTGTTTTTGTTTTTTGGAGAGAGAGAGATTTGTTTTTGTTTTTTGGAGAGAGAGAGAGATTTGTTTTTTGGAAAAAGATATATATTTTTTTTTTTGGAGAGAGATTTGTTTTTGGAGAGAGAGAGAGATATTTGTTTTTCGGAGAGATTTCAGGTAAGTTTATGTACAATATTATGTCCTATAGTATGACAAGGTACCGCTATATTTAGCCCTTATTCCATGGTTCAGTGTCTGAGTATTAGTATCAGAATTTTGTTTCAATTTGTAAGTAGCCATGGCACGCTATCACTATCACTTAGTGCTCCCTGCTAGATATATCATTATTATTGCACTTCAGCAGTGGATTTCATGAGAAATAAGGACTTTCATGTGTTACAATTGTGAACTATGAAAGAAAAAAGGCAATGCCCTGTCCTATTGCTCTGTATGCCAAGCAGGCTTTTTATAAGGACATCAGGCTTTACTGGAGGGAAAGGGAGTTTTTCAGCCTGAGTTCTAGACAAACCTTTAATATAGATGTGCTTCTTATTAGAACAGATCCCTAGATTACAGTCTGTATAGAGATGTGCTGCCCTTCTTACAGTTGTTACCGGCTAAACCAACTGCCTTTAGCAATGGGCCTGAGTGAGAGTGTCAGTTGATAGCAGCATGGATATAGACACTCACACACAAAACACAAAACAAACAAGTCAATAAACATGTACATTTATACCCGGGTGGGAACATAACCAATGAGGTTTAGGGGTGGGCATGTATTTAGCTGCACCAAACATAAAACATACAATTAACCTCCAGCTTCCTACCCATGATTATGTTCATTTTGGCTGCTCAGCCTATAGAATTATTGTACATTAGTAATGTATGTAATCATTGCTTTTCTGCCCCATTAAAGTTGCAAATACCAGTAAGTTTTTAAAGGGGAACTTTACCTTCACCATAACCTTTAGTATGTTATAGAAATTCTAATTCTAAGCAACTTTTCAGTTGGTCTTCATTTTTTCCCTATAATTTTTGCATTATTTGCCGTCTTCTTCTAACTCTTTCCAGCTCTCAAATGGGGGTCACAGATCCCATCTAAAACAAATGCTTTGTTAGGCTACAAATGTATTGTTAATGCTTCATCTTTCTATTCAGGGCCTTTCATATTTAAATTTCAGTCTCTTATTCAAATCAATGCATTGTTGCTAGGGTAATTTGGACCCTAGCAACCAAATTGCTGAAATTGCAACCTGGAGAGCTGCTGAGCAAAAAAACTCAAAAACCACTAACTTATAAAAAATTAAAACCAATGGTAATCCGGCGTGACACGACTGTCGGATGCAAATGCTGCAAGCTTTACCTTTGCGACACTATCCGACTTTATATTACTTACCTTGTTCCTGGCGCATCCGATTTGACGTGTGCGTTTTGTCGCCCAGAGTCGGATCGCATCAAAGTCGTCGTGTAGTCCTACCCTAAGACATGGGAGTCTGAAGACAAAAGGGGCCCAAAGACATGGCTGGGCATTCATCTAAAATATGCAATACCCAATGCTACATCTCACTTACTTTTGATCTTACCCATTCCCACACCTTGTGACTCAACCCCTTCACCTTCTAGATCATAAGATCTTTTGGGCAGGGCTACCACCTCTATCAGTTATTGGTTGCTATGTATGTAATTCAATGTATGTTCAATATATAAACCTATTTATTGTACAGGGATAGGATCTATTATCCTGAAACCTGTTATCCAGAAAGATTCAAATCATGGGAAGGCCATCTCCCATAGACTACATTTTAATCAAATAAGATTTCCTTTTTCTTAGTACAGGCATGGGATCCATTTTCCCGGAAACCCATTATCCCGAAAGTTCCAAATTACAGAAAGGCTGTCTCCCATAGATTCTATTAGAATCAACTAATCCAAATATTTTAAAATGATTTCCTTTTTCTCTGTAATAATAAAACAGTCGCATGTACTTGATCCCAACTAAGATATAATTAATCCTTATTGGAAGCAAAACCAGCCTATTGGGTTTATTTAATGTTTACATGATTTTTTAGTAGACTTAAGGTATGAAGATTCAAATTACAGAAAGATCCGTTATCCGAAAAAACCCAGGCATTCCAGATAACAGGTCCCATACCTTCAATAATAAAACAGTAACTTGTACTTGATCCCAACTAACATATAATTAATCTTTATTGGAGGCAAAACAAACCTACTGGGTTTATTTAATGTTTACCCTTATGGGGAAGGTCCCGTGCATTCTGGATAACAGGTGCCATACCTGTACATAAATAAGATAATGGTGTAGTACAAGTATGAATTTAATAACTGTCAAATAAAAATGATTTGCTGAAAGTGTTGCCATCATGAAACGTTTTATTTCTTTTGTTTTTCTATGTTAGAAAGAGAATGGAGTATCATCTTGAGGAGGAGATTGTGGATTTTACAGATTTAGGTAATGGACTTTATCAGTTACTTAATGTATTTTTGGAATGATACAATGACATAATTTTAAAATGTCTTAGAAAAATTGGCTTCTCGAAGTAGGGATGCACCAAACCCAGCATCCAGTTTAGGGTTCAACCCTACTTTGCAACATTTGGCTAACCTGTGTATTAGTATGCTCTTTATACAGAGAAGTATCTTTAAGTACAGTTTGAGGACTCTTCTTTTTAACTATAAGGCAGATAAGACTAACTGTATCTCTACTTCTCCTTGACAGACCAGGCCCCAGTGATGAGATCTTGGGGGTCTCTGATGGACCTTAGAGACGTAGAGGAGGTGGAAGAAGAACCATCAGAGGTGGAAGAGAAGAACAATGATGAATTAGGTATAATGATATCTATATTTATATTTACAAGTATAGGATCTCTTATCCCATAATTTAGATAAACATACTTTTATTCAACTAAAAATTCTTTTCAACTTTTGCTTGACAGATCAAGCCCCAGTGATGAGGTCTTGGGGGTCTCTGATGGACCTTCAGAATGGAGAGGAGGCAGAAGGAATAAAACCATCAGGTAGAAATCATAATATTATCTGCTGAAAAGTGCTTTGTATAGATTTGCATGGCTTCATATTCAAGATTTTTTTCTTCTTGCTGTGTGGCTGATATGCTGTTAGACCTAATGAGAGCTAACCCTTCCTTCTATTTTTTTAGCAGCAAAGGACTGGAGACCAAAACTGAATCTCCCAAATTTGAACGTGGAAGAAGAGGAGATTAATAAAAAATCAGGTATAATTATATCTATCTATATATATATATATACAATTATGGGATCTCTTATCCGGAGTTTTCCCCCCATAATTTAGATAAACATACTTTCATTCAACTAAAAATCTTTTATTCAACTTTTCCTTGACAGATCAAGCCCCAGTGATGAAATCTTGGAGGTCTCGGGATGGAGAGAAGGCAGAAAGAGAATCATCAGGTAGAAATCATAATATTATTTGCTGAAAAGAGCTTTGTTTAGATTTGTATTGTTTCAGTTTCAATACTATGATTGGCTCTGTGGCTGATATGGCGTCAGATCAAAGGAAAACTAACCCTTCGTTCTCTCTTTTTTTATCAGCAAAGGACAAGAGACCAGAAATGGATCTCCTAGATTCTAAAGTGGAAGAGAAGGAGAATGATGATAAACCAGGTATAATTAATAATCTATATTTATATATACAGGTATAGGATCAATTATCCAGAAACCTGTTATCCAGAAAGCTCAGCATTATTGAAAGGATATCTCCCATAGACTCCCTATTTTCCAAATAATCCATATTTTTAACATTGATTTCCCTTTTCTCTGTAATAATAAAACTGTACCTTGCACTTGATCCAAACTAAGATATATTTTATCCTTATTGGAAGCAAAACCAGCCTGTTGGGTTTTTTTAATGTTCACATGATTTTCTAGTAGAGTTTAGGTATGAAGTTCCAAATTACGGAGAGATCTGTTATCTGGAAATCCCCTGGTCTGGAGCATTCTGGATAACAGGTCCCATACCTGTACAAGTATATATAAATGTTTCATACAAAGGTATATCTATTAGACATAAGGAGAACTTACCCATTCTTTACCCTTTTTCTTTTTTAGACCCAGCCTCAGTTAGGAGCTCGGGATCTGTTACCGATCTGATACAAGAAAAAGAGCAGGAAGTTGAGACAGGTCTGAATCATAATTTAATGTATTGTGCTTTGCTCGTCTAATCCTTTAGCATACGATCCAGTTGATTAGGAAAAGGTTATGTGGGTTCATTGGTAGTTTTGGACTATTCAAATGCCATTTATTGGAGTAGTTACATGTATTGGGGCCTATGCATATCGGGGGTTGTGTCTACGTTTTGCACCTCCCTGTCTATAGTATAGGGTTTATATTTTTCCCCCTTGCCCATGGTTCTCTATATATACCATTGATGCTGTATGTATTTATTGTATGATGGTAGTTTTTGTCATGTGTGTTCAGCTTCTAAACAGCATTGACGTTTTATACATTTCTATCTTCTAGATAACATCAATAAGGAGAAAGCAGATGTCCTTCCAACAAAAGGCAACACTGGTAAGCGTTGGCTATTATAAATTTCATAATTACTATTACTGGGAGGTGCCAAGTTGTTAAGTACTTCTGTGAATTCAATCACATACTTCTTACCCCTGGCTGGCACATCAGCTTTAGTTAATGTTCACTTAGTTCTAGGCCACCATCTTTTTCTTCTTCCCAGGTGTCCCTGGTGTGACTTCTAGTAGGGAGTAGAAAACCCACAGGTCTGTTGAAACACTTTAAGTGTTTATTACAGAGTGCAGTACAACACTTTTGGGCGTACCCCTTTGTCAAGTATACAGAACATACAAAGTAGTGCATATAAATAGGCTAACAATCATCCAATTAAATGATCCACCAATTAGTAAAGTGTAGATTTCAGAGAAGAACATCCTCCCTTACAAACCAGAACATCTAAAAGCATAGAAAAGCATAAAGAACTAGCAGTGTAAAATATTCAATCTTGATCCACCATAGTTCCATCAAGCGAGATGTGTCCAAATAAAGTAATAGAGTCCAAAAAGGTGATAAAAAGTAGTAAACATCAGTGACGCAACATAGTAAAAAAATAGCTGCTAATAGCATAAAAAGCCCATAACAGTACCCATTTATTTTAAACTGAAACCCCAACACGACATTTCCCGCATAAATAACATCACATAAATTAGGAGGTATATATAATTAATCTTACCCTTTATGAGGACAGCAGAAGAATATAATAACTGACCCTGATTAATTTGTTAGTTGGACTTTGCTTATCTGCAAGAAAAAAAATGCATAATAAATCCATTAACAAAAATGTTTTTACAAGAAACAAGACATATTGTATACTTCGTTCAATCCCTTAGGTTGTCTGGTTTGAATAAGCCACATCCATTATGGCTTCCCTATGGAGTTGCTCTGCACTCCGTAATAAACACTTAGGGGCAGATTTATCGAAATTCGACCACCGAATTGGATTACTTTGAATTTTGAAGTCGAAGTTTTTTTTTAATCGAATTTGGCCGTTTTAGGGTCGAAGTCAAAATGTTTGATGAAATCCTTTGTATCGAACGATTTCATCGATCGATCGATCAAACGATTTTACTTCGACTTCTAAAGATTTAGCCAAATGTTGGCTATAGGTTCTAGGAGGTCATAGGCTAACATAGCAATTCGGCAGGTTTAAGATGGTGAAATGTCGAAGTCGAAGAGACAGTACTTCGATTATGGAACGGTCGAATATTCGAAGTATTTTCAATTCGAATCGAAGTCGAATTTAGGCCTATTTGATGGTCGAATTACCCAAAAAATAGTTAGAAATTCTACATTTTTACCTTCGAAAATTCACTTCAACCCTAAGTAAATCTGCCCCTTAAAGTGTTTCAACAGACGTGTGCCATTGGGTTTTTTACTGGACTATTGCTAAGAGGTGGCCGAATCTCCACCTGTGTGCGCCAGGCATCTTTGTACCGCCTATTGGGCAGGGTGTGCGAGGTTCAATAGCATTGAAGGAGGTGTTTGCTTTTAAACGTGTGACAAGTAAATTCAACCTGTTTATTGGTTGCTATTACTAGAGTAATATTTGCTTCTTATATCTAGGGATGCACTGAATCAGGATTTGGTTTGGGATTCGGGCAGGATTCAGCCTTTCTCAGCAGGATTCGGATTCGGCCGAATCCTTTTGCCCGGCCGAACCGAATCCTAATTTGCATATGCAAATTAAGGGCGGGAGGGAAATGACATGACTTTTTGTCACAAAACAAGGAAGTAAAAAATAATTTTCCCTTCCCAACCCTAATCTGCATATGCAATTTAGGATTCGGTTCGGTATTCACCAAATCTTTCTTGAAGGATTCGGGGGTTCGGCCGAATCCAAAATAGTGGATTCGGTGCATCCCTACTGCCTCAAACAATAATCTCACATCCCCTTTCCCTTTGACCCATAAAAAGAATATTAAGAATATCCAGAAGAGTCCAAAGAGTCCCAATTATCCCATTAGCTGCACTTTTACAAAAAAAAAACTGCAGATAGATAAATATCACCTTAAAGCGCCACCAGTCTGCCCTTCCATCAATTGATTTTGGCCCTATGTTTCTTATTATTTAATATTGGGCAAATTTGCACCCTGGCATTAACCCATAGCAACCAATCCTTTTTCAACTGGCTGCTAGTGATCTGATTGGTTGTCCTGGGATCCTGGCCAGATAATCTGAATGAGGGTGAAAGAAATACAGATTACGTTGTGTTTATATAAAATAATATTTCTCCTGTTTATCATTATAATATGATCTTTATAATAAATATGTTTTCCCAGTCTTGCAGAACACCACTCGACTGTGGAAGCCCAAGTTGCGGCGCCCAACTTTTGTTTTTGGTAAGTGGAATTTCATTGATCTGTCTATAGGGACAATGTCAGTGTAGGCTTGTGGTACCCCAGTGAGCTGTAATGGGAATTGCATTCAAATTCACTGCCCATGTGCCTATAACATTGACATTATACCCTGTTAGATGTTTAGCTTTACATCTATAATTCCAATTTTATCATTATCCCATGATTTTTATGGAAAATATTTCTTCTTATTCAGTCAACCAAAACATCATGCCAAGGTTGAAAGAAGAAGAGTTAGAGCGCCCAACTGCTGGTAAGTTATACCATTATTATACCCTTCCATGTAAATAATGATATTAATATTGTATGCCAAGTGTACTGAGCTCTTTACATTAATTATATCTATATTTTCCTACTAGATACCAGCAAAGCAGATGATGGGCCTGCCAATGTCACACCAAGGGCAAAAAAATATGAGTTACATCGCCCAACTGCTGGTAAGTTATACTATTATTATACGCTTCCATGTACATAATTATATTCATATTGTATGCCAAGTGTACTAAGCTCTTTAAATTAATTATATCTATGTTTTTCATACTAGATACCACCAAAGCAGACAAGGGGCCTGTCAATATCACCCCAAGGTGGAAAAAAGATCAGCTGCATCGCCCCACTGCTAGTAAGTTATACTATTATTATACCCTTCCATGTACATAATGATATTTATATTATACGCTAAGTGTACTGAGCTCTTTAAATTAATTCTATCTATTTTTTCCTACTAGATACCACCAAAGCAGACTATGGGCCTGTGAACAGAAAAAGAAACATGGGTAAGCTTTTAGTTAGTCTTTAGATTTTTTTTACTATTTACATTGTTTGTTTTAAGCCTGACTGTAAGGGATTAATAGATTTATACAAGTATCATTCTTTAGTTACAAGTATATCCAGTCCTGCAAAAAAGTGCCCCCTCCCCCAATTTACCAGGACCTGAGTGTTGAGGCCTGTGGCCATTCCGTTAAGGCAGAACATAGTTTTCAAAGTGCAAAAAATGTCGCAGATTGTGGTATTTTTGTTTGCACACTGCGTTCTGCATAGTAAATGACCCCATAGTTATAAAATACATCATGTTATAGAAGATAGAAGATATTCTGTTAACAATGACACTGACTACTACAGAGCACCACATTGGTTGCTATTACTAGATTTGAGGGTTCTGGGTTTAATCCCTAAAACCTTCTGCAGGTAGTCTGTATGTTATCATTTGTTTTTTGGGGGTTTTGATCCCAAGCATGATTACACTCATGTTAATTAGCTTTTTATCATAGTGACCCTAGAGTGTGATAGGTCATTGTATTTCTCTAAATAAACATATATATATTTATCTGTCTTCTAGACAACATCAATATAGAGGAAAGAAGCTCCCTGCCTAAAAAGAGAAAGAGAGGTAAGCTCTTGGATGTTGATAATTCACAGTTCACATTCTTCAGAGAATTTAAATACATTTGGAAGCTTGACATTTGAATAGTATTTCAATATGTATAGTTATATATAATATATATCTTTATTTATCTTTTAGGCCACATTAATATGGATGAAAGAGGCGGCATGCCTAAAACAAAGGACAAAAGAGGGGGTATGCCTAAGATTATGGATGAAAGAGGCGACGTGCCTAAAAGGAGAAAAATAAGTAAGTTGTTGACTGTTAATAATTCATAGTTCACTTTCTTTCAAGAATCTAAAAACATTTGAAAGCTTGACGGTTTAATATTATGGACGTTAATGCTCTATGACCCCTCCTATACACATAACTATTGGAACTGGCGTATTGGGATTGGAATTGTTGACTTGCAGACTATAATCCTTGGTTTGACTCTGACTATGTAACTACTGACTACTACTCTCTGTACAGGGATTATATGATGTCCCTGCATGAGGTTCAAGCCAATAACACAGGGGGTAGATTAACTTGATAAAGCCCTAGAGAGCATATATCTGCAGGGTAAATGGACACATGCTATATAACAATATATCCGGAAAACCCCAGGTCCCAAAGCATTCTGTATTACAAGTCCCATGCCTGTACCAGTTGATGCTATAATGTTCTTGGACACAACTTAAAACAAGCTATATGCAGAAATAACATTTATTCACACTGCATTACTATCTTGTGATTTTTAGCCTTTGAAGATTTCCCCCCAAAGTGGAAGAGAGAGAAGCAACAATGTTGGAACCATGGTGAGATATTTTAAGTTTTTTGTTAATGTGAAGCAGAGGAAGTAGTTACAATGAATGTTCTATATGTAGGTCTGTGAAACTTAAATTAGTAAAATATGAGGAACCCCTGATATCTTGAATTTTATACGTAGATAGCAGATATTTAGGGCAATCATGTTAATGATTGCATTTACTTTACACAATACCAGATTATATCTAACACAGTAGGGCAATACCCTTGTTTAGATCAATGGAATGGTTATAAACTTTATTCCTATTTTATCATTATTTTATTATTTTTACTGAAACTATAATTTCTTGCTTTTTTCAGCCGTTCGAAATCACACTGGCAGGTGGAAGAGAGACAAGCAATGCCTAAATAATGGTACAATGTTTTTTCTATATCTTTTTTATAGGAATAGAACTTCAAAATGACTCTTAATATACTCAATATTTTTTTTATAATACAGATATGGGATCCGTTATCTGGAAATCTGTTATCCAGAAAGCTCCAAATTACGGGAAAGCCATCTCCCATAGACTCCATTTTATACAAAATTATTTAAATGATTTCCTTTTTCTATGTAATAATAAAATAGTAACTTGTATTTGATCCTATCTAAGATATATTTAATCATTATTGGGAGCAAAACCAGCCTATTGGGTTTAATCAATGTTTACATGATTTTATAGTACACTTAAGGTATGAAGATCTAAATTATAGAAAGATCCATTATCCGGAACACCCCAGGTCCCAAGTATTCTGGATAATAGGTCTCATACCTATGCACAAATTTTAATAAGTCACCTGACACAAATTTTATCACTAAGCGCTGATTATAGCTGATAATATAACTCTGCACCATTTATGAGGATATAATTTACATATTCATGCCTCTTCTGAATTTTATGAAAATAAATCTCTGAACAGACTAGTTATTAGAATGTGTATTATACCCTAACTGTTGTTTTTCATTTTAGGATTCTTTACTTGGAATGAGCCAACTATTCAAGTCAGAATAGAAATGAGTAAGTGTCCTCTATGATATTCAAAGGCACCAAGGGGTTCTGTAATAATAATTATATATATATATACAGAGGCGGGCCAGGCTGGCTGGTTCGCAGATGCGTGGTGACGCTAGCGCAACACAGACATGAGCTGACGCTGGCGAACGCACGCTTGTGTGAGTGTGTTTGTGTCAATATATTATATTACCATATTATATCAGATTTTTGGAGAAGAGGAACATTATTCCTTATAATACATATGGGTTTGTGATCTGTTATGTGGAGATATAAAGGGAGGGTGAAAAGAAGACAAGAAGTATGGGGAGATGGGAAGCAACCATGTAGTTAATAAATATTATGCCTGAAGTTGTCTGTATTTATACTATAAGCAATGTACTTTATGTTGCAGGGCCTGAAAGCTCTTACCAGCGAAAATGGAGCCAGCCTAAGGGCAGAACACGATTTCGTCCATATTAAGAACTCATTGATATAAAGTTGCAGGGCCTGATAGATCTTACCTGCAAAAATGGAGCCGGCATAAGAGCAGAAGAAGTTTTCATCCATATTAAGAAAACATTAATAAAACGTTGCAGGGCCTGAAAGATCTTACCAGCAAAAATGTTGCCGGCCTAAGAGAAAAAGTCGATTTCATCCATATTAAGAACGCATTAATAAAATGTTGCAGGGCCTGAAAGATCTTATCAGCAAAAATGGAGCCGGCCTAAGAACAGAAGACAATGTCATCCATATTAAGAACTCATTGATAAAATGTTGCAGGGCCTGAAAGATCTTAACAGCAAAAATGTTGCCGGCCTAAGAGCAGAAGACGATTTCATCCACTTAAAAACGCATTAATAAAATGTTGCAGGGCCTGAAAAATCTTATCATCAAAAATGGAGCCGGCCTAAGAGCAGAAGACGATTTTTTCCATTTTAAGAATGCATTAATAAAATGTTTTTCAGTTTATTGAAACTGTTCTTTTTAGTTGAGTAGTGGCTGTAGGTGTAAGAGACGGGAGTGTGACTGCAGAGGTAGTGGGAACTTTAGTGTGAATGTCAGTAGATCGTTATTTCATTGATATAGGAGATATAAACATCTTAGGGTCGGGAAGAAAATTGCTAAAATATGAGACAAGTCATGAAGGACAATAGGTTTGAAGTGACAGACAATGTTCAATAGGGCTCACTGACCATAGAGAAGAAGCTGTACTATAAGTTATATATATGCTCCAACCTGCTAGACAAAGGATAAAGGGAGGATATTTCATCAGAGTGCATATGTTTATTCCCTTCCACCTTCTTATTAACCCACCCATTCCCTCTCAGTACAAGCCATGCACAGGGCATGTGGTGGGAAATTGAGTGTTAAATGCAAGATCCACTTATTATACAGTTATAGGACCTGTTACCCAGAGACCAATAATCCAGAAACTCCACATTGTCAGTATGTGTACAAGTGCTCGTTCATGCACACATTTGCACACCTCCCAGCTGTCTGGTTTTCTGCGGGACAGTCCTGATCCTGATTTTGACACCTCAGCCCACAGTCCCGGTTTCATACTGAAGTGTCCCGCATTTCTCTTTGATCTCCTGCAATGACGACAGAAAAAGATACAATGTTTCTGAAATTTAATTGAAGAAGAGGCTTTTGGCAGAGAGGCCAGAATACTCAGCACCTGCATTGTGATATAATTGTAACTAATAAGATAACCTGCTTAAAGGGCAATTTCATCTTTATTAGCAAAATTCTAATAACGGAATAAACCTGATCCTAAAACCATCAGAAATGTGTTCAAACTTTTCTTAACCTGCCAAATTTTGCAATTGGAAAAGTATTTAGGGGTAGGCCATACGATGGTCGTGTCCATATAATTCTCTGTGCTGAGCGAGACTTAACTTTCTGTCCCTCACTCCATCTTTCAAATGTTGAGAGATATGCATGCGTCAGGGGTTGGGAATAGTGAGGTGACTAGCCAGGTTGCCTACCGTGCAGGTGTGGGTGTAAGTAGGTTTATCTGTGGGTCTCATGGTGGGGTTTGAGGGTCTCAATATGAGCACCTTTTACACCTTAAAATTCCTTTTTACCCCCCCTTTTTTTTTTAATTCCTTCCCACTTCAGATGGTGTCACTTCTGGTTTTCAGCAGCAACACTTCTGGTTTGTGGTGGTCAGTGGGTTGGTCTCATCTGGGTAAAAATGCAGGTTTTGGGTCAGGTCCAGGTTTCAAAATCTGGACTCTACTTTGTGTATCCCAGCCACAATACTACAGGTATGGGATCTGTTATCCCGGAACTCGTTATATAGAAATCAATGAATTATGCAAAGGCCATATCCCATAGACTCCATTTTAATCAAATAATTTTTTTTTTTTAAAAAAGATTTCCATTTTCTCTGTAATAATAAAACAGTGCCTTGTACTTGATCCAAACTAAGATACAATTAATCCTTACTGGAAGCAAAACCAGCCTATTTTAATTATTTAAGTGACTTAAGGGATGGAGATCCAAATGACAGAAAGATCCCTTATCCGGAAAACTCCAGGTCCCAAGCATTCTGGATAACAGGGTAACATATACATAAGTACATATATGGGCATTGGAATATCACAGTAGAATTCCCGATATAGTGCATTAAACCACATGCATTAAATGTACATGTATCAAATTTCACTCTTTGGACTTCATTATACAGTTGTGCTGAGCAGCTCTCAGTCCTTGCTGCATCTAGGGTTGCCACCTTTTAAAAAAATCTTCACCGGCAAGTGGAGGGGGCGGGGTTAAAAGGGCGGGTTGTGACGCTAAAGGGGACGGGTTGTGACGCTAAAGGTGGCCGGGCAATGATGCGCTATTGGCTGGGTGGGTTGTGACATCAAAAGGGGCGGAGCCAATGCGCGTATTTGGCAAGAAGCTGAGCAGCTCTCAGTCCTTGCTGCATCTAGGGTTGCCACCTTTTAAAAAAATCTTCACCGGCAAGTGGAGGGGGCGGGGTTAAAAGGGCGGGTTGTGACGCTAAAGGGGACGGGTTGTGACGCTAAAGGTGGCCGGGCAATGATGCGCTATTGGCTGGGTGGGTTGTGACATCAAAAGGGGCGGAGCCAATGCGCGTATTTGGCAAGAAGCCCAGGAAAAATGGTTAGTTTTGAGCAGGCTGGGGGCAGGCCACGGACTTTTTTTAGGTGTATTACAAATTTACCGGCAGCTACCAGCCTTAGCTGGTGTTTTACCGCCTAGACTGCATCCCATTCAGAATTGAGCAAAGTTGCACTTACCGACACAGAGGAACCATGGAACCACCGCTAACCGATACTACCATATTAAAAGTTAACTCAAAGGTGAACAACCCCTTTAAACCAATGATAAAGTGTATGCTGTGAATTGTAGTCCAACACAATCAGTGCAGTTGCTCAAAGAGTGTTGATGTCCCCTTTAAGTGGCATTTCAGCCAGAGCAATTCTGTGCCAATTTTTAAACCTAGGTGCCATGTTTTCCCATGACAGTATCCCTTTAAATATCCGTTTCAATTTAAAGGGTAACTGTAGTTTATTGGTTTTATGGCATTATTATTAAAATTGCATCGCCCTGTGAATTCTTCACCATGTTTTCTTTATGCTCTGGACAAAACACATAGTCCTACTACCCATGTAAAATTGTGTGGTGAAGCCAGGGAGAAGATAGTAGGAGCTGCAATTTAAACATTGTGGTGCTGCTGTGTGCTGGAAAGTAAATGACAATGCAAATAAAACTCTCAAATACAGTTATGGGACCTGTTATCCAAAATGTTCGTGACTTCTGGGTTTTCCAGATAACTAAAATTTCTGTAATTTGGATCTTCATAACTTAAGTCTACTAGAAAATCAAGTAAACATTAGTTGGGATCAAGTACAAGCTACTGTTTTATTATTACAGAGACAAAGGAAATCATCATATTTGGATAAAATGGAGTCTATGGGAGACTGGAGCTTTTTGGGCAAAGGGACCCATACCTGTACAACTCATATTGGCTGGTGTTTTAAACATGTTTACACATCCCTTTTCACAGCACATTGACACAGTCATGCAAGTTCTGTAACTAGAGAAGGCAAGACTCTTGTATAACAACTGGCAACGTGTTTGGAAATCTGAACGTTTATTTTCCCAAGTTTCTGGATTCGGCAAATAAAACATGAGTTGAGTCCATGGTGGGGAAATCGTCATCTGTGAATCACCATGCGTGGGCGTCCAAGATAAAAATAACATTAAATAAAGAGGGGAAAAGGAAGAACTGAGCAAACGTCTGGAGAAAGCAATGAGATTAAATTGGTCTCTGAACTGCCTGGTTTAGTAGGTCTCTGCGGCATATGATAAAGCCCAGGTACGAGCGCCATCACGTTAATGGATCAGCGGAACAGTCACATATTGTATCGGATGAGCTTCTGGGGAGTTGCCTGTGAGCTGTTATATAGAATTCTACTTATGTCTCACTTGCACTGATAATAGAAATATTGAGTCGCTCCCTGCAATGCTGCAGTTGAACTAATGGTTGAGATGTGAGGGCTCCTTTATTAATGCCAGACGTAAGGGATATACTCATTATGCAAAACTGTGCCATTAGCATTCACGTTGCCTATGGAACCTTTTTAAAGATGAGCCTTAAGATATTCTGAGCTCTCATCTCTGATCATCTTTCTTGTGAGATTACTTCACGTCACATTCATGATCAATTACATGTAGATACTGTATAGTTTCACTGGTATTGTTACACTTCACATATTTTGTGACAAATGAGGAAAGAGAAAATATTTGCAGCCTACTGAAATGAAAGAGACAACTTACTGGAAATCCTAAAAAAATAATAACATAGTATGGATATTTATATAAATATAATTTGTATATAGGCATGGTCAGCTCACCTGGAATTTTCACCCAGATTTAAACCTTTCTTCCCCACAGTAAAAACCCAGTCACCTGATGTCTGTAATTTGCACCTGAACCCTTTGCTTACCCTGCTTTGAAATGCATAGAAGTTGCACCCACAGTCGGAGCATTAAAGAGGACCCATCACCTTAAGTAATAATTACAAATTCATTTCTGTTGTGTTAGACAAGCAAAATAAACTATAGAGTCCAAAGAGGTGCACACCTTCCCTGAACGTAACTGCCTAGGTGCTGGTAAACAGATAGTATTATATTGTAACAAAAAAACACACTCACAGGTCTTCAAAAGAAAACCGCAAAAGGCTGTGATTTATTTCTCCGACGTTTCAGCTACAACTTTAGCCGTCCTTGCTTTTCAAGACATGTGAGTGCGGTTTTTTGTTACAATATAATATATATATATATATATATATATATATATAAAGCTGGAAATAGAGATCGCACTCACAGGTCTTAGAAGAGTTTAAATGTCTTTATTCAGTGGACGATCGCTGACGTTTCGGGTGACACGACAGACGAAACGTGTCAGCCGAAACGTCAGCGATCGTCCACTGAATAAAGACATTTAAACTCTTCTAAGACCTGTGAGTGCGATCTCTATTTCCAGCTTTACATTCAACCTTCAACCAGGACTGCACCCAGGCATAATTGACGACATTTTCGTGAGTGCCGGTTTTTCCCTTCACTATATATATATATATATATATATATATATATATATATATATATATATATATATATATATATATATATATATATATATATATATATATATACACACACACACACAGTTATAAGACAAGCTTTGCATCATTCCAGAATTTTACATATGCACCAGATTGGGAGACCTGATGCCATGTCCATCCACTGGCTACAGGAGGTGAGGAGGTGCCCGAGGCAGAGAGGCAGAGCAGGTAATATATGATTGACAGCTGAGATACTTAAATACCTTTACAACAGGTACAGATGTTTTTTTTAATTGGGAATTTGTGTTTTATTTGCAAAGGAGTTTTATAATATATTTTTTATGTTTGAGTGACAGGTTCCCTTTAAGAACAGTCGAGGGGTGTGTCCTGGGTAGATTGGAGGTGGTGGTAGATTGGATCAGGAGTGAGCTTGGCCATGGGGCAGGCAGGACGAGACACACAACTAGATCTGAATTGATTTGGGTTTGCATCTCTGTGTATTGTCTACCTAAGACTCATGACAAACGTATAAGTACTCTGTAACACACAGGATTATTTGCTTGGCACCAATCAATCAAGCCAATGCATTAATACCTGGACAGCGATTTGGGCATATTGAAAGGGCTATACTGTATGGCTCTACAGGATGAACTGATTCTTGTAGGATTTGGTTATTTTAAAACACTGTAAAAACAATTAAAGGGCAAGGAACCAGGCACTCAAAACTGGAAGGGCTTTTACATTTTATCTGTATTGTTGGCTGACTGGTGGCTGATCCCTAAACTAATCCAGCTGTGGTTCTAGATGCTGCTGTTGTGGGCTCCTTAGAAGCCCCATATAGGCTTCCCTATCAATGAACCTCCACCTATTATGTATCTACATCTTCGATGGCTACTGCTATACAGGCCTTTTAAAAATGTCAGAAACTGGCCCCAAGAGAGAGAACTATGTTGTTTAGGTACCTACAGATTCACTGTGCCTTTTGTGTACAATTCCCATCAAGGCCTAGTTGAAACAAGCATGGAACTCAACACAGGACCTGCCACAATCCCTGTCTTGGTTCGTGACTATACTATCTATAACTGGGCCCTGTCCCCTAGAGAAAACCAGGATTACATGGCAGAGACAGAGGAGCAGTGGAAGGTCTGTTTCTATGATCTTCAGTAAATGATTCCCTCCCTATTCATAAACTGACCTATTTAGCGAGAGGCTGCCCAGAGAAATATGACGCCATGTCTTATTGTATCTGCTTCCTATTGTGAAATACGAAGATGTGAACCTCTAACTAACTTCCTTTTTCTTCATTTTTTCTCTCTTATGTTACTCTGCTTTGCTTAATATGAAAATTTTAAAAAAAAAAGAACAAGGAAAGTGTAAAGTACAAGAAAAATATAAGAAACACTGATCTATGGCCACTTCAGTAGGTTGTCTGGACAGGCTATTCTGTGATCCCTAAAGGGCAATAATCACTTGGACTCATGGTTCTTAGTGTGTACGAGTTAGAGGGGCCACAGGCTCTTTCCACTAGCAGAACTAGAACTGCTTATTCTATGCCGCTATTGCCTTTCAGTTGGCTGTCAATGAGCATTTGTGATTAAAACAGTTCTGCAGCTTTGTCTCTTACTGTGATGTGAGCAGAGAAGAGTCAGGGACACGGGTCACTGCAATGGCCTGATAAAATTAAGACTGAATAGCGGAGCCATTGTACTGTTCTGGTTGTGTTAAAACTTGGTATTTCACACTAGCTTTTCTAGACATTTGTCCTAATTCCAATGACAGATGGGGAAGAAAAAGGAGATTAATATGAAAGATGAAGAAGAAGTCTGGATCCAAACTGAACCTTCTGTAATAAAAAGTGTGTGTCCTCTTAAAAAGAAAATGACCCAGGCAGCATAGTTCCATAGGGGCAGAGCCTGGGGACAACTATTGCAGATTTCTCAATCACTGTGCCAAGTTCCATGCCGATATTATTTATAAGAGCTCTTACAGCCAATGTTCAGCCAAGAATGAGATAAACATCAAGGGAGCAAAGCAGTACATTTCCAGATCTTTATGCTATTTGTCCATTATGGGTTTTGTAAAAGTACTACCAGGCTATGGACCATGCACACCACCAGATATACATGAAGATGCTTCTTGCTCCACAACCTCAAAAAATGTAGATGGCGGGAAATTTAAATCTAATTAAAGGGAATTTATTCCTACAGTTCACTCCATAGGCACATCATTGACCTGCAGCTCAGATCTCCCATATGTACCTACAGAAGATCATTTGGGTTGTGAAAAGGTTACAGCACTTCAGAGGCAGCAGTAATTGGAAAATGTAGCCAAGTCAGTGCTATATATAGGGAACAGCTGCTCACTAATTCCACAGATGGAACAGGCCAGAACTTCAATTAATAAACGGTCAGATTTCCGGTGCCATCTCAGTAACGCAGCGTTGCATAGAAAAGTCCCAAAGGGACAGATCTACTAAATGATCATTGGCGGCTTTTAAGTTTGGGGAGGGTAATAACAGGGCAGCCTTTTTTTTCAGCCCAAGTTGCGCCATGTTCCCGAGTACCATATAGCAACTATGCTGCTAGCACCCCTATGTGTAAGTGAACTTTAATCTATATTGTGCAGGGGTAAAGAAGTTCAATGCTTGTTTCCTAACACAGCGTGTCTGGAACCATACTGGCAGATGGAGCACAGAAGCTGCTCTCTAGCCCCCTCTACTGAAGAAAAGTTGAATGTGAAGCAGCTGATTTCAATTCTTCACACCTGTTTCTAAAGCCCCCTAACTTTGTATCTGTTTGCTCTGCTTACAAATGGGAATTTGGTAATCAGAGAAAAGTCTTTATCATCTGTTATAAATGTAAAAATGATATATAGAATGCTTAGGGCTCTGAGCAATTTCAAGTTACTTGTTTGAAGGGTTCACATGGCCTTTTAATGTTCAGTCTGGTACTATTATTTAGCTAAATCCAAAAAGGACAGGTTCCATAGCTTTTGTACGTGCCTGAAAGGGGCAATGCTTTTGTGTGCCTGATATAAAATGACTGGATGCTGCCAACTGCTATTTACAGTACAGATGTGATATCTGTGCCAGACTGTTTGTTTTAGGGATGCACTGAGTCCACTTTTTTGGGGTTCAGCTGAATCCTTCGTGAAAAGTTAAACTGAATACAGAACGGAACCCTTATTTGCATATGCAAATTAGGCCAGGGAAAGGTGGAAGAACCGTGTGCTGCAGGAGTGGCTAGAATTTTTTTTAGCTCCATGGTTGTGTGGCGTAATGTCACGTGATTACAAGGATTGTTTGGCCAGGCACTTTTATTCAGCCAAATCCTAATCCTGCTAAAAAAAGGCAGAATTCTGGATTTGGTGCATCCCTAGTTTGTTTTCCCCATCAAATCTCGTAATGTTATCAGATCAGTTTTCCGTGGAATACACGTAAAGCAGATGGGTTTCGGGCAGAAAATACCCTATTCCCTGACAGTGTGGGCAGTCCACAGTTATCCTGCAAGGGTACTTGGGTAAGATGCAAGGTCTAATCTGGATCTACCCCCTTACACATCCCCCCATCACACATTCTCTAGAGGAATTAAAAAAATGTTTATCCACAGAAACATTACTCCCGACCGGGAGTTTCTGTGGTTCCCCAGTTGGAGTAATTTTACAGCAGGGTCGGGTAGCAGGTCGCCGGGTTTAAGTCATATGGTCTGGCTGGGGCAGGGGTTTGCCTAACTAGACCAGTGCCTGTAGAAGCTACCTCTATTCAACATTTGGTCACAATTTAACATGTAAACATCAACCAAGCAGGGGCTATACTGTACATATTGGTATGTGTATGGCCAGCTTATGATTTGTGGCTCTTCAGGAAACAAATCATATACAGCAGCAGGTAGGTTGGTGTGCCACTGGCTTAATATCACACAGCAAGGGATAATAGGGAAGAGACGACAACAAATCAAGATTGGCATTTATTTTAATGTATCAATTCTGCATATGAATATACACACACGCAGAACAACACAACGCAGCATACAAAAAAATCAGTGGAGTAGAATTTAAAATGAAGCTCCGTCTCTGAAGGGCAAATGCCCAAGTCTCAGAGTCTGTGTTCCTGTGGCAGCTCTCCCGGCATTCATATAATAACTCTCTATTGTATCCAATCGGTAGGAAACGTATATAAACATTAATCAGAGCAGTCTCTAAGCACAGGGCACTATGTGGCCACCAGAGAACTCTGAGATTCCACGTACTGCAGCGCTTTCTCTTTCACGGCCTGGACACTCTCGGTGCTTCCATGTTTCTTTTCATACTCCAAGTAGCGCTTGAAAAAGAACTTGATCTTTTTAGCTGCCAAGCTCAGATGAATCACACGCTCAAAAATGTCCCTGTTGGAAGAAAACGGCTTATTAATCAGCCTGACAAACAAGTGATGGGTGCCACGGCTTAGAAGCGCTAAAGCAGTGATCCCCAACCAGTAGCCCAGTGAGCAACATGTTGCTCACCAACCCCTTGACTGTTGCGTTCAATGGCCTCAAAGCAGGTGCTTATTTTTGAATTCCTGGCTTGGAGGCAAGTTTTAATTGTATAAAAAACAGTTGTACTACCAAATTGAGCCTCCCGTAGGCTGCCAGTCCACATAGGGGCTACCAAATAGCCAATCACAGCCCTTATTTGGCACCCCAGAGACTTTCATGCTTGTGTTGCTCCCCAAATCTTTTTAGATCTAAATGTTGCTCACTGGTTAATAAAGGTTGTGGATCCCTGCTCTAAAGAATGCTTTAAAGGGCAAGTGATTACAGGAAATGAAAATGACCTAAATTCATTTATAAATAATCCTCACTTACTCTGCGTGTGTAGGACACAAGAATTGGTGCAGTGAATGATTAGAACAGATAAAGTTTAGAAACATTTTATAAGGATACATTTTACACACATCGGAAATTAAACCCTACCAATGAGCTCTTTTAATAGACAAATGTTGGTTATTGTTACAGAGAGCTATACATGGAAGTACTTACCTCACTTCCTTTTGGCTGCCATGTTTCACCATCATGTCAATATAAACAGACCAGAGGTCTGTACGTTTTGGGTAGCTGCTCAGCGTGCTCTCAAACAGGGCTTTGGCCCGCTCAGTGTCTCCCAGCTGAAATTCTAACTGGGCAAACTTGGAAATCACATCAACATCTGCAAGCAGAAAGAGAAACCAGTTTTAGAATCTGCCCTGAGCCCTGCAACTTGGACATGGAAGTTGTTTCTTTATACAAAATGGAGACTGACCATACACAGGCACATTGGCCCATTGACCCATTCAGCTGCCTATATAATAATTTATAATCCATTCATTGACTCTAGAACCAATAATCAGATCAGTCCACTTTGGCCCAGCACATAGGCAGCAAATCAGGCCCAGATCCCCTTGTTTGTAGAGCTCAGATCTGACATGTGCATGGCCACCTTAAGACTCAACAAAACTATTTTACAAAACTTTACATGTGGGTTCAACAGACCGTACGTTTGCTATACCGTTGCTAGGCACACTGACCACAGTAATGGACCAGGGCTTTTTGTGAATGAATGAGATGATTAGGAGAGGTTGTTGAAACAAAGATAAACAATGAAAATAATCAAATACCATCAGTCAGTGTATACTTTCTGATGACAGAGATCACAGTTTGAAGGAAGGCAAAACAGAACAGGACAAGAGCAGAGGACCCCGTTGTCTTAGTTTGTATGAAAAAAGGAAAAGAAAAAAGGAAAAAGAACCATATTCTTATTACATATCAGTCAAAGAAGAAAAAATTGCATACAGGTATGGGACCTGGGCCTGAATGATTGGGGTTTTCTGGATGAGGGATCCTTCTGTAATTTGGATCCCCCTACCTTAAGTTAATTTGAAAAAAAAGATTATTTAAACATTAAATAACCCCAATAGGATTTTTTTACCTTCCATAAGGATTATAACTTACTTGGGATCAAGTACAAGGTACTGTTTTATATTTACAGAGAAAAAGATATTTTTTTAAAATGTGACTTATTTGCTCATAATGAAGTCTATGTGAGATGGCTTTCCCGGGTTGACATTATGGTGAGATGTTTCTGATAAAGGGAGGGTGTCGTAATTGTTGCTTTTTTTCCAGCAACTTTTTCGGCTTCAAAAAGCCTGACCTGAAAAAGTTGTGGCTTAATAAATTGGCCCCATAAAGAAGTAATCCATGTATGAGTGGTTTTACCAACAAATCAGAATGCAATTAATGATAATTTTACAATGCAAACATGCTTCTAAAATATACACAGGTATGGGATCTCTTTTCCATGTAGTACAGACATTTATGCAGTAACACAAATGAGCACAAATACTCTACGTTGTGATGATACATGTTTTTGTGTTTGGACTCAAACTTCACCTCTTTTCTTTCAATTTTAGTTCCTTGGTTGGATACTGATTGCTGTAATTGCCTCTGCTGCCTTTCTGCTCAATTGCTTGCATCATTGCTGTTCCCCTTTAAGCTACCATCAAGAGGCTTATTGGAAACACTACCGTTATGCTGAAAAAGATCTGTTCAATCGTACTGCTGAGGTCCATGCGAAAGTCCTTGCTGCCAATAATGTTAAACAGTTTTTTGGTTTTGTGGCTTTGGACAAAGATGAAAAGGAAGTAGTCAGCCAGTAGCCAGTGGACGAGGCCCAGACAAGCCCTGAGTGGCAGGAGATCACTGGAGTGTACCTTTATCAGGAGAACAAGGGCTTCCCATTGTATAGTCGTCTCCACAAATGGGCCAAAAAAGTCATAGGAAATGGTACGGATCCAAATGGTCGAGAAATGGCCCTGCTTGCTGTATGAGAAACTGAGACCAGGAGAATGAGGGAAGAGAGACCTGGTGATTGATATTGAATGTCATATCTTACATCATGTCTTAATGTATAAAGGAACAATGATGTGTCACTATCTCTACAGGACACCATCCGTCCAGCTTTGAACTTTATATCAGTGGTGCCTCCCATGGATGTCACTTCCTAGAAGCTTTTGAAAGGTTGAATGTTCATAACGTGCCTACAGTGCACACCATTGTTTCACCATCATCTGCGTACTCATCAAATGCTTTAACGTTTGGGGTACCAGCATTCTCACAGTGCCTTGGCTACCAACCAATGATAAGTACTGGGAACATAAACCCATATATTATGCGATTGTAAGGCCCAAAGGCCTCAGAGGTAGTGAGGACCAAGGGAGGAGATAACAATGTCCAAGTTCGCAGTACAGATAAGGATGAGACGAGAGAATGGTCAAACAGGCAACAAGATCAGTCCAGGCAGAAGAGGTTCAAGGTCGAGGAATTCAGGCAAAGGTCGGTACACGGATAACAAAGATTTCACAAGATCACACCCAGGAGTAGCAAGCTAAAACCTATAATTGGGCACAGGTGAATTCCCAGAGCTCCTTAATATAGTCCCAGGTTTGGCGACAATTTGGACGCATCGGCGTCATAACGTGCGCGCGGACGCGCTGGCGTCAGCGACCGACGCGCTGACGTGTGCGACTGACGCCGGCGCCCATTATTGACGCCGACGTCCGTTCCGTCGCCGGCGACCAATCAGATTGCGAGAAGAGGTCGTCGTCATCCGACTGCGTCCGTGAGGAACCTGGGAGCCGCCATCTTGGACGCCATCTTGGCCACCATTTTGTAAGCTGAATTCGGACTCCATTACAGTACCCCCCTCCCTAGGGGGGGCCTCAGGACCACCTGGGTTAGAAGGAAACTGCCGATGAAATTTTCGGACCAGGAGAGGAGCATGGACATCCGAACTTCTTACCCAGGAGCACTCCTCAGGGCCGAACCCCTTCCACTCGATGAGGTATTGTAGAGTACCCCTCGAAACCCGGGAGTCCAGGATTCTTTTCACCTCAAATTCCTGATGACCGTCCACCAGGACAGGAGCTGAGGAGGAAGAAGAAGAAGAAGTACCTGCAGGTTTGAGCAAGGAGACATGGAAGGCGTTCGGAATCCGCATTTCCGGGGGAAGTTGCAAACGGACCGCCACCGGATTGATGACCTCAGCGATGGGGAAGGGACCAATAAACTTGGGACCAAGTTTAGGGGAGGGAACTTTGAGACGAATGTTCCGTGTAGACAGCCAAACCTTGTCACCGGGTGCATACGGAGGGGAAGGAATTCTTCTCTGATCAGCGAATTTCTTCTGGACCAAGGAACTTTTTCCCAGATTGACGACAGTGGCGTGCCAGATGGCCGACATGTGGGCAGCTTGGTCATTGGCGGCAGGGACATTGGTAAGTAATAAGTCCTGAGGAAAAGCCAAAGGATTAAGACCATACATACAGAAAAACGGAGATTTTCCAGAAGAAACATGTAAGGCATTATTATGCGCAAATTCAGCCCACGGAAGCAGATCAGCCCAATCGTCCTGGCACAAAGATACGTGGCATCGGAGGAATTGTTCAAGGGCCTGATTAACCCTCTCTGCCGCTCCATTAGACTGTGGGTGATAAGAAGAGGAAAACTGAAGAGAAACACCAAGGGCTTTACACAGGGACCTCCAAAACTTGGAAACGAATTGCGATCCACGGTCAGAGACAATTTCGGCAGGGAAACCGTGGAGGCGAAAAATGTGTTTAATAAACAGTGAGGAAAGTTCGGGAGCAGAGGGGAGTTTCCGAAGAGGAGTAAAATGTGCCACTTTGCTGAATCTATCAATGACCACCCAAATAACTGTGTAACCAGAGGAATTAGGGAGATCCACAATGAAGTCCATAGATAGATGAGTCCATGGGCGGGAAGGAATAGGTAGTGGTAGAAGTACCCCCTTAGGAGGGGAATGTCCAGACTTGGATACAGCACACACAGAGCAAGAAGAAACAAAGTCTTTGACATCTTTTCTTAAAGAAGGCCACCATACAAGACGAGACAGGAGTTCAGTGGTCTTTCTGATTCCTGGATGACCGGCCTGTTTGGAGCTGTGGGACTGGACCAGAATGGAATGACGAAGTTCCGGAGGGACAAAGGCAACACCAACAGGAGTTCCAACAGGAGCAGAAGATTGAACAGATAATAATTGAGAGGCCAAAGAGGGAAATAGAGCAGCGATGATCTTTGTAGGAGGCACAACGGATTCCGGTTCTGCAGAATTGAGATCTTCGAGAAGAAAACTTCTGGAAAGAGCGTCCGCCTTCTTGTTCCTAGCACCAGGCCGAAAGGTTAAAATGAAATTAAAGCGAGAGAAGAATAGTGCCCACCTAGCTTGACGAGGATTGAGGCGTTTGAGTGTCTGGATATACTCTAGATTTTTATGGTCTGTATAGATGGTCACAGGAACAGAAGAACCCTCCAGCAAATGTCTCCATTCTTCTAGAGCAAGCTTGACGGCCAGTAACTCACGATTTCCCACATCATAATTTTGTTCAGAAGAGGAAAATTTTTTCGAAAAGAAGGCACAGGGATGTAGTTTTCCATCAGAAGATGCTCTTTGAGACAAAATTGCTCCAGCACCGACATCTGAAGCATCCACTTCAATGAAGAATGGTTGGAGAGGTTCTGGGTGTCTGAGAATGGGAGCGGAAGAAAAAGAAGTTTTAAGAGTCTTGAATGCCTCCAAAGCTAAAGGTGACCAATGCTGAGGCTTACCCCCTTTTCGAATGAGGGAAAGAATGGGAGCAACCTTGGACGAAAACCCCTTAATGAATTGTCTGTAATAGTTGGCGAAGCCAATGAATCTTTGGATAGCTTTAACACTGGTGGGGAGAGGCCAGTCTTGGATAGCGGAAACTTTAGCAGGATCCATTCTGAAGCCTTGTTGAGAAATGATGTAACCAAGGAAGGAGATGGACGAAACTTCAAAGGAACACTTCTCCAATTTGGCGAATAAATTATTTCTCCGTAGACGGGAAAGGACTTCTTGGACTTGAAGACGGTGCTCAGCAAGGTTCTTGGAAAAAATAAGAATATCGTCCAAGTACACCACCACGTATTGACCCAACAAATCTCTGAAAATGTCATTTACAAATTCCTGAAAGACCGCGGGGGCGTTGCAGAGGCCGAATGGCATCACAAGATACTCGTAATGCCCGTCACGAGTGTTAAATGCAGTCTTCCACTCGTCTCCTTCTCTGACCCGGATTAAATTGTAAGCCCCACGAAGATCTAATTTGGTGAAAAGACAAGCCCCCTTGAGTTGGTCGAACAGTTCAGAGATGAGGGGAAGGGGATAACGATTTTTAATTGTAATTTTGTTTAAACCCCTATAGTCAATGCAGGGCCGCAAACCTCCATCTTTCTTTTCTACAAAGAAGAAGCCGGCTCCAGCCGGGGAAGAAGAAGGACGAATAAAACCTCTTTGCAGATTCTCTTGGATGTATTCCTTCATGGCACGGGTTTCAGCAGGGGAAAGCGGATAGGTGCGGCCTCTGGGAGGCATGGTTCCAGGAAGAAGTTCGACGGGGCAATCATAGGGGCGATGGGGAGGCAGAACTTCGGCCGACTTTTTATTGAAGACATCAGAAAAGGCTTGGTAAACAGAGGGCAGAGAAGAGTTTGGAGACACAGATGAAACTTTAATGATGGATTTGGTGGGTAAACAATTTTGTTGGCAAAAAGGACTCCAACGGGAGATTTGAGACGAAGCCCAGTCTATTACTGGGTTGTGGGTATTCAACCAGGGCAGACCAAGCACAATGGGAGTGGAAGGACAGTCAATTAACAGAAAAGACAATCTTTCTAGATGCATGGTTCCCACAATAACAGAAAGTTCATCGGTGGAGTGAGAAATAATAGCAGAAGATAATGGTCGATCATCAATCGCCAAAGCACGCAGGGGAACAGCCAGAGATTGCAGGGGAATGGAGTGACTTTCAGCGAAGACTTTATCCATGAAATTCCCAGCTGCGCCGGAATCAAGGAAGGCTTCGGAAGAAATCGTCTGGGTTCCAAAACGAATCTGCACAGGAAGGAGGAAGCGTTGAGCAGAAGAATGGGGAGAAGGACCAATTCCACCCAGGTAAGTCTCCCCAGTCTTACCTAGGTGCTGGCGTTTCCCGGCTTCACTGGGCACTCATAGGCGAAGTGGGATTTTCCACCACAGTAGAGGCAAAGTCCAGCAGCCCTTCTCCGAAGCTTTTCCTGTTCGGTTAGACGGGCCCGTCCGATCTGCATAGGTTCTTCCGTAGGCAGGGAAGAAGAAGCAGAAGCCGCAGGAGTTGGAGAAGGCAAGGTGGGAGCCGGATTGGGAAGGAAGGGTCTTTGAAAACGAGGAGCCAGAGTAGGTTGAAACCTGTGGAATCTCTTGGTTGGGGAGCGCTCTCTGTCGAGCTCAGCTTGGAACTCCCTCTGCCGAGTATCGACCTTTATGGCCAAGGCGACTAGATCTTCCCAGCGGGATGGAATTTCCCTGGACACCAGATCATTCTTTATACGTATCGCCAGGCCGTTGTAAAAGGCAGCGTGATACCCGTCATTATTCCAGGAAGTTTCTGCAACCAGGGTGCGAAATTCGATGGCGTACTCTGATACAGAGCGAGTTCCCTGTTGAAGATGGAACAGGCGTGCGGAAGCAGCTGTGGCACGACCCGGAGCATCGAACACAACACGAAGTTCGCGGACAAAGAGTCTGGCATTGTCAATAATAGGATCTTCCTTCTCCCATAGCGGTGAAGCTCACTCCAATGCCTTCCCTTGCAGGCGGGAGAATATGAAGCCCACCTTGGCACGTTCAGAGACGAATTGGCTGGGTGCGAGTGTAAAGTGGACCTCGCACTGGTTGATAAACCCGCGGCAAGCTTCGGGGTCACCACTGTAGAGTGGGGGAGCCGGAATGCGGGGCTCGGAGACCTGGAGAGGAGCCACGGGTACAGGTACAGGAACAGGATCAGCAGGTGTTAGGGCCGACAACTTTGCCAGTACAGTTTCCAGGGCCTGACAAAAATGAGACTGCTGTACCTCATAGGACTGCATCCGGGAAGCCAGACCACGAAGCGCTCCACCGACATCAGGTGGCGCTGGGTTTTCCTCCGAAGGGTCCATGGCCCAATTATAATGTAAGGCCCAAAGGCCTCAGAGGTAGTGAGGACCAAGGGAGGAGATAACAATGTCCAAGTTCGCAGTACAGATAAGGATGAGACGAGAGAATGGTCAAACAGGCAACAAGATCAGTCCAGGCAGAAGAGGTTCAAGGTCGAGGAATTCAGGCAAAGGTCGGTACACGGATAACAAAGATTTCACAAGATCACACCCAGGAGTAGCAAGCTAAAACCTATAATTGGGCACAGGTGAATTCCCAGAGCTCCTTAATATAGTCCCAGGTTTGGCGCCAATTTGGACGCATCGGCGTCATAACGTGCGCGCGGACGCGCTGGCGTCAGCGACCGACGCGCTGACGTGTGCGACTGACGCCGGCGCCCATTATTGACGCCGACGTCCGTTCAATCAGATTGCGAGAAGAGGTCGTCGTCATCCGACTGCGTCCGTGAGGAACCTGGGAGCCGCCATCTTGGACGCCATCTTGGCCACCATTTTGTAAGCTGAATTCGGACTCCATTACAGCGATAGAGCAGCAGTCTCCAGCATGTTTGTGAAGGGATAAGACTTGAATTTAGCAGTGGGTGAAAAAAGCAATAGAAAGGCAAAGAAATGATACATTCCTCCCAATAGTTTACATTTAGGTCAAGTATTACATAGATGGTATAACAATTTCATTCTATTTATATTCATTCACATTCTTGCTATGATCACTCATTTCTGAACATATATATAATCATGTAAACTTCATTACTCACCTGGTAGATCTTAGTTGCCCCAATGATGTTTATGAAGCATTTTTAGAAAAAGGGATGATGAGATCTAGTGCTCATGTTAGCGAAGGTGCTGCTCCCTTTTATTTGTGCTTATAAACAGCAATGGGGTTCTTAATAATCCCTTAATAAGGAGAGCAGTGTAGCAGATGGGAGTGAAGTATCTGGCTCACTTTTACTCTTGTCGTGCTGTGCCAGATGCTTCACTGCTGCTTCCTGCCCGAAGAATAAACGTGGAGGTGGAGACAATGACATGACTACATAAATATATTTACTTACCAGTCAGTTGAAATCTGTTGAACCTTCATCTGCAGCAAAGGACCCCACTCTCCTTAACTACATTCCACTGAACTCTTATTGAAAATCAGTTTTGAAATGTTGAATAAAGGAATGCTAACTTTTATACTAAAGTAGAATAATTCTTAGTCATCGTCTGTCTAATATTATATGTGGTACAGCCAATTAAGCTGCCCCTGCTTCCGTTAAGTACATGGAATCCGTTCCGCTGCTGGAAGAGCAGATAGATGCTCTGGAACATTTCAGATTTTTTCCTTTCTGGACCAGATTAGCATCAGAGGTCAATGGACCCACCAGGGATTTAGAAATTTGTCCTTTTAATTTTTTTTATCTTTTTTATACTTGTGTCTCAGGAATTCTTTTATACCTGTTGCATTGCCTGTAATTGTGTTTTTAGAGATTAAATCTAAAGATTTTTCAAGCATGAATTGTAATTTGTAATTTTATATGTACAGCCCCCCATTCTCTGCCAAAGAGCCAGGCCTGGATTTGTGGAAAGGCCACCTAGGCCCGGGCCTAGGGGGGCGGCATAAAACACTGGGGTGTTCAAAAACACCAGGGATGTGATGGAGATACAATAATTTTTTAAATTTCCCATGCGCCAATCCCCATTGATGATGAAAATTTGCACAAATAAAGGGGGGGAACAGGGGTGACGAATGGCAGTGGGCCTAGGGGTGCCCACTATGTAAATCCGGCCCTGCAAAAAGCCTATGTGTAAATATATATAATTAGATAGATTAGTTGGTACAGTAAGTTTACAATACAAAATACAGCATTTTAGCTATAATCTTTTTTAGAGTCCCAATAGTCTTAGAGTATAGAGTCCCAATAGTCATTATATATTCAGAACCACACTCAGAATCACACAGAGAATACAAAGAGACGGCATTCCATCAAAGAACCTAATGATTATAGATGAATAGTGGATGTACTCTTTAATCACACTACACCAGAGATCTTTGTTTATGATCCACAGGTTGGTTCCCATTAAGTACCTCCTCCTCCTCCAAGGCTTTAGCAGGTACATGCACATGAAGTACCCTTCATCCTAGGGTGGTTAATATAGAGCACCAAAGGCTAGGATAAGAGACCTGTACCAGAGGTAAGGTAGTTGGACCAGGGCCGGGCCAGCCTGGGCGCCCCAGGCAACCCGACCTGCCGCGTCGCCCCCTACACTGAGCGCGCGCATGCACGCTTACAAAAGCATCACATCGCACGCCACTCTCAATCACTTAGGCACACGCGCACGCGCACAGAAGTAACATTGCACGCCACGCTCCTGTCACATAGGAGCGTGCGCATGTGCACACAGAGCAGGAATGAAGATCAGACGGGGGTAGGCAGCAGTTAAAGGTACGTGCCTGGGCGCCCCCCCAAGTTTTGCACCCTAGGCACGTGCCTACTCTGCCTATCCCTAGTTCTGGCCCTGTTCACTATATATTTACAGCAGACCTGAACTGGCAAGCAATATAATATGAGAGACAAATGCCAGAAGAGCCAGACTGGCTGTGCTGTCCCGACATGCACTACTCCATTGCTTGGGTAGTCTTCCAGCATTAGTGTGGAGGTGGCTGGAGGGTGGTTAGCAGACGCTTGGAACAGCTGCTGAGCGCCAATTAGGGATTTCTAATGGCGGCAGTGTGGTTTACAGAAGGAAGTGGCCGGCAGAGCTGACACTCCTCACAGAAGCAGCTCGCGGCACAGAAGCTCAAGCTTTCGGAAGTGTGTGATTTTCCAGCTGTTTATCTTTACCTTACATTTCACATGCAAAGTTGTGTCAGTGACAGGGTGTAGTTGTGGCAAGATCAGGTTTCCCCAAACCTCGCTCCACCTTCTCTCGCACAGGCTTTGATATCTTACTGGTGCCGTCTGTTGTAATGAGCTGTGGGCCTTCTCACGACATGTAGTGTCCCCTCCCACTCGCACGCAACGCCCGGTATCTCCCATACACATTCAGGCACAGCGCCGAGCTGCAGAGGTGTCAGGGGTCACACGCGTGCTGAGTGCTAGTCCCACGGCACGCTAAGGTCACAGGGTCACGAACTGATAGGGCGCGCGGGATGATTAACCCTTGTGCATCGGATACACGTACACTGCACCTTGGCCTCGATTTACTCAGGGCATCATACCTTTATACCATATACGCCTTGGCAGACATTCAAGCGTGCCCTCACTGGTTACATGAAAGGGCAATAAATCTGCAAAATGACACCAATTAGGAGGGAGGTGTCATCATAAACATCAAATGACAATGAAATGACATTTCATTTCCCATGTTAAATACTGCTGGGTGCTCTGTAGTCTGTCTGACACTATCAAATCTACCTTTGCATCAGTCTTCTTACAGCGGCTCCACTTTCAATTAAAATAAACATAAACACTACGACCTATGGAAAAATCATTGGTTTCGTAGTTTTTGTTCCAGTTCAGTGTACTAAGATGCAATCACTGGGATTTTAGAATGCTGTTTACTTACTCGCAATGGTATGAGGAATTTACATATTTTTGGTTCTACCTTATGCAGAGTATAGTAGAACCCCTATTTTACATTTTTCAGGGGACCAAGAAAAAACCAGGAAAATGTGTTAAATTTACCTTTTCTTCAAGTACTAAAAGGAATTATGTACAGGAGTCTGTTTTACTTTGAGATACAATATTTACTGTATTAAATAGCATTCGTTTTACATTATGGGGGGCAGGCCCGGGCCAAGCCTGTTGGGCGCCCAAAACAACCCAACTGGTCGCTTTACCCCATTGCCAGCACAGCTCCGAGTGCCCATGCGCGCACTAAGCACGCATAACGGTGTACGCAAGTCCCAGAGTGCGCATGTGTGCACAATATTTAAATTCCTGGATGGGGAAGACAGTGTCGATGGGAGAGAAAGGGTCCGGACAAGGGGTAGGCTGAAGGAAAAGGTTTGGCACCCCCACTTCGTTGCGCCCTAGCCACGTGCCTCTTCTGCCTACCCCTAGTTCCGGCCCTGAGTTGGACACTCGGTGTGGGGCACCCCCATCTAATGGTTTAAAAATTAGTGGTAAGCCCAATTTTCCATGTGACACAATCCATACACTCATTTTTATTCCTTAGTAAAGGTTGGGCACCAGTGTTGGATGGGGGGGGGGGTTGGCCTGCAGCCTCAGGGGCTCCCAACAACATCACCTGGGCCCCCCAACCGCAAACTCCTCTGTGTTGAGACCTCCTGCACCCCACACCTCCCAACACATTGATTGCATTTTTGTTGGGTAAAAACACAGAAATATATGTTTACCCCTCCCCCCCATTCTACTGAATCTAAAATGGGTACCTATGCCTTTCTGCTCCAAACTACTGAGTCACAAGGCTTTCCCAAAATTGCCGGTTTTGGTGAAATATCTGAAAATTGCCTCAAAGCTTCAACTCTACAGCATCATATCGCCCATGTATCGTTACATAGCAAGAAAAGGCACCCTAAATATGATTGCCAGGGGTCCTCCAAACAGTTTGATGCCCCTTGTGCATAGGATTACCAAAGTATCTGGCATTTAGAGGTCCCAAAATAAAGTTAGTGCATACAAATAGTCCTGTGGGTAATGAAAAATCAACACATTAACTGCATTTTATGTGTGGTGAAAACACAGAAATATATATATGTTTACCCCACAAAACCATATATTTTTGGAAAGTACACATGCTACCGAATCTAAAATGGGTACCCATGCCTTTTTGCTCCAAACTACTGAGTCGCAAGGCTTTACCAAAATTGGCGGTTTTGGTGAAATACCTGAAAGCTTCAACTTTCCAGCATTGTATTATTGTCCATGTATCATTACCAGCGTAAAGCATCCTAAATATGAACGCCGGGGGTCTGCTAAACAGTTTGATGCCCAATATGCATAGATTTACCAAACTATGTGATATACAGAGACCCCCAAATCCAAATAGTGCATATGAATTCTCACGTATGATACTCTGGCTAATAAAATATAAGCACCCGGTATGTGTATTATGTGCCATGAGACCCCCTAACAGTATGGAGACCCTAGAAAACCATATATTTTCCGAAAGTACACATTCCAACGAGTCTAAAATGGATAAATATGTCTTTCTACTGCAAACTACCAAACTGCAAAGCTATGCTAAACATGACGCTTTTTAGGAAATTTCTGAAAAATTTCACAAAGCTTGCATTATAGCCCATTATATACCACATATTTCGTAATGTGCCAGCAAAAGAAATCCTAAATATTAATGCCAGGGGTCTACTGAACAACTTGATGCCTGATATGCACAGATAAACCAAACTATGTTGTACACAGAAACCCCCAAATGGATATATAGCAGACAAAACTTTCCATGGGTAAAATGAAGTAACAAAGAACAGAGCGAAATGTAATAAAATCACTAAAATCCAACAAAACCACAAAAATCTATTTTTCACGCCTAGTGTAATCAGCAGTCAGAATCACAGTTTAAATATTTTAGCATGGCCAAATAGGTTTTATGGACAGAAATAAGCTAACAACACCTGCGCAAGCTGAAAATGCAGTATAATCACCGAAATAACATACAAAAGGTATTGCGCAGTACAATTAGCGAATACGCTATACGCAATGGCAATAAAACAGTTTTTTCAGTGTCAGTGAGCCCCATTCGAAAGCTGGAAAGAATCAGAAGATGAAGGCAAATAATTAAATTAAATAATGACGACCAATTGAAAAGTTTCAATGAGCCATAAAGTTATGCGATCCATTCTCCGGAAACCAGTTATCCAGAAATCTCCAAATTACGGAAAGTCTGTCTCCCATAGACTCCATGTTATCAAATGAATCCGATTTTTTTTTAATGATTTCCTCTTTCTCTAAAACAGTATCTTGTACTTGATCCAAACTTAGATATAATTAATCCTTATTGGAAGCAAAACCAGCCTATTGGGTTTATTTAATGTTTACATGATTTTCTATTAGACTTAAGGTATGAAGATGCAAATTACGGAATGATCTGTTGTGGAATACACCAGTTTATTATTATTATTACAGAGAAAAGGGAAATTCTTTTTTTTTTTAAAATTTGGATTATTTGGATAAAATGGAATACAGCCTTTTCGTAATTTGGAGCGTTCTGGATAATGGGTTTCTGGATAATAGATTTTATACCTGTATTTACAATTTTAGCGACTTGGTGAAGTGAAATCCCTATAGTAAAAATGTACTCCCTGATCTCTCCTGTTTATTAGCAGCTATATCTGCCTCATTATTTTGGGAGGAGATCAGGGCCTACCTTGGAGTACACAAGATATTAGGGTGGGCTTCACGCTCTACCAGAAATCTGAGCTGCTGGGTGTGTCTAGTTTATTTACATGAAGGAATATGTTAATATGTATCCATCCCATCTGCTTTAGTCTGAAACTGCCTTTCTGTCTTTTCTGGACTGTAATGGACATTTGTCTCTTACACTGAATATGGCAAACCTAGCAAGTATATTTCACCTTGCCTGACATCCATAGTGGCCTCACATATATATATATATATATATATAAGCACTGAGGCCTCGCCTGCCACCCAGCATTTGTGTTTTTTAAGTTATTTACATTTTTCTTCAGCAGCTTTCAAACTTGCAATTTCAGCAGTCTGGTTGCTAGGGCCTAGCTTGCCCTAGCAACCATGAATTGATTTGAGTAAGAGATTGGAATATGTACAGTATAGGAGAGGGACTGAATAGAAATGTGAATAATAAAAAGTAGCAATAACAATAAGGGGCATATTTATCAAGGGTCGAATTTCGAATTTCGAATTCAAAAAGACCAACCGAAATTAAGTTTTTTTTGGGATCAAATTGGTCCGTATTCGGCCAAATTCCAAAAGAAGGAATAGCGTATTCGAACGAATTTGATTCAAAGTTTTTCCAAAAGTCCACCAATTGACTCCGAGTAGGTTCTAGGAGGTCCCCCATAGGCTAAAACAGCAATTCCGCAGGTTTTAGATGGCGAATGGTCGAAGTGGAATTTTTAAAGAGACAGTACATTACAAATTTCAAATTTTTGATTTTTTTTTGCAAATTTAAATCAAATTTGGAGTATTCCATAGTCGAAGTACACAAAAAATAGCTCGAAATTAGAATTTTTTCAATTCGAAAATCCACCTTGACCTTTGATAAATCTGCCATCAAATATGTAGCCTTACAGAGCATTTGTTTTTAGATGGGGGTCAGTGACCCCCATTTTAAACAGGAAAGAATCTGAAGAAGAAGGCAAATAATTAAAAACTATAAAAAGGAAAAAATCAAGGCCAATTGAAAAGTTGCTTAGATTATCCCATTCTATAGGATTCTAAAAGTTAACTCAAAGGTGAACCACCTCTTTAATGAGGATGAACCTGGCATAATAAAGGGGACACAAACATATTCCTTTTAAAAATAACACTACAATTTCAACTATTAGGTTTCTTAGGAAGGCACCCCAAGCTTAATTTTTCATGCAAAGAGATTATGCCATGAGAATTATATCAGTTGTAAATCAACTCACTATCATGTGGGGGATAGTTTAGTTTACATACAAGTTATTGTCTTCTTTTTATTCATTCATTTGAAAAATGTTGAATTATTGGCATAAAATGACTCTCTGGACGACGGCATTGCTGTAATTGAGAGCTCCACTGGGGCAGGGCCTTATGGGAAAAATAAAAATCTTTGCTGGTGGGCCTGTCTGACCCTGCAGGTATGTTCCTGGTACAGGTATGAGATCTGTTATCTGGAAACCTGTTATCCAATGCCAAACTACAGAACAGCCTTCTTACATTATTAAGAAATACCCTTCCCTTTGTATTCAAAGGGTATAGGATCCTTTATCCAGAACCCCGTTATCCAGAAAGCTCCAAATTATAGCAATAGACAGGTACAGGTATAGGATCTTTTATCCAGAAAGCTCCAAATTATGGAAAGGAGGTCTCCTGTACACTCCATTTTATTCAAATAATCCAAACTTTAAAACATTATTTCCTTATAATAAAAATGTAGCTTGTACTTGATCCCAACTAAGATATAATCAATCCTTATTGGAAGCAAAACCAGCCTATTGGGTTTATTTATTGCTTATATGATTTTCTAGGTATGAAGGTCTGTTATTTGGAAAATGAATCCTTATTGGAAGCAAAACCAGCCTATTGGGTTTATTTAATGTGTAAATGATTTTTTAGTAGACTTGAGGTATGAAGGTCCAAATTATGGAAAGATCCGTTATCCAGAAAACCCCAGGTCCCGAGCATTCTGGATTAAAGGTCCTATATTTGTATAAAAAATTCCAAATTTACTTTACCTCCTATTTAGCCAAAAGTAATATACAACCCCCCCCCCCAATAACACAGCACTGTGGGCATATGTATATGATTCCACCATTTCTTAAAATTTTATTACTTTAACTTTTTAAATAAAAATGTTCCGTTGCTATTCTCTGAAGACAGATGACATCACAATAAGGATAACACCTTTGTGAGTCATCTGCTCTGTTGCTATTGGCTGAAGACCGATGACATCACAATAAGAATAACATCTTGTGCTGTGTAAGGCTCATTTCCATTAAGAGCTGTTTTGGAGAGAGAGAGATTTGTTGTTTGGAGAGAGAGAGATTTGTTGTTTGGAGAGAGAGAGATTTGTTGTTTGGAGAGAGAGAGATTTGTTGTGTAGAGAGAGAGAGAGTTGTTGTGTGGAGAGAGAGAGATTTGTTGTGTGGAGAGAGAGAGATTTGTTTTTGTTTTTTGGAGAGAGAGAGAGATTTGTTTTTGTTTTTTGGAGAGAGAGATTTGTTTTTGTTTTTTGGAGAGAGAGAGATTTGTTTTTGTTTTTTGGAGAGAGAGAGATTTGTTTTTTGGAAAAAGATATATATTTTTTTTTTTGGAGAGAGATTTGTTTTTGGAGAGAGAGAGAGAGATATTTGTTTTTCGGAGAGATTTCAGGTAAGTTTATGTACAATATTATGTCCTATAGTATGACAAGGTACCGCTATATTTAGCCCTTATTCCATGGTTCAGTGTCTGAGTATTAGTATCAGAATTTTGTTTCAATTTGTAAGTAGCCATGGCACGCTATCACTATCACTTAGTGCTCCCTGCTAGATATATCATTATTATTGCACTTCAGCAGTGGATTTCATGAGAAATAAGGACTTTCATGTGTTACAATTGTGAACTATGAAAGAAAAAAGGCAATGCCCTGTCCTATTGCTCTGTATGCCAAGCAGGCTTTTTATAAGGACATCAGGCTTTACTGGAGGGAAAGGGAGTTATTCAGCCTGAGTTCTAGACAAACCTTTAATATAGATGTGCTTCTTATTAGAACAGATCCCTAGATTACAGTCTGTATAGAGATGTGCTGCCCTTCTTACAGTTGTTACCGGCTAAACCAACTGCCTTTAGCAATGGGCCTGAGTGAGAGTGTCAGTTGATAGCAGCATGGATATAGACACTCACACACAAAACACAAAACAAACAAGTCAATAAACATGTACATTTATACCCGGGTGGGAACATAACCAATGAGGTTTAGGGGTGGGCATGTATTTAGCTGCACCAAACATAAAACATACAATTAACCTCCAGCTTCCTACCCATGATTATGTTCATTTTGGATGCTCAGCCTATAGAATTATTGTACATTAGTAATGTATGTAATCATTGCTTTTCTGCCCCATTAAAGTTGCAAATACCAGTAAGTTTTTAAAGGGGAACTTTACCTTTACCATAACCTTTAGTATATTATAAAAATTCTAATTCTAAGCAACTTTTCAGTTGGTCTTCATTTTTTTCTATAATTTTTGCATTATTTGCCGTCTTCTTCTAATAACTCTTTCCAGCTCTCAAATGGGGGTCACAGATCTAAAACAAATACTTTGTTAGGCTACAAATGTATTGTTAATGCTTCATCTTTCTATTCAGGGCCTTTCATATTTAAATTTCAGTATCTTATTCAAATCAATGCATTGTTGCTAGGGTAATTTGGACCCTAGCAACCAAATTGCTGAAATTGCAACCTGGAGAGCTGCTGAATAAAAAGCAAAAAAACTCAAAAACCACTAACTAATAAAAAATTAAAACCAATGGTAATCCAGCGCGACACGACTGTCGGATGCAAATGCTGCAAGCTGCGTTTGCATCTGACAGTCGTGTTGTGTCGCATTACCTTTGCGACACTATCCGTCTTTATATTACTTATCTTGTTCCTGGCGCATCCGATTTGACGTGTGCGTTTTGTCGCCCAGAGTCAGATCGCATAAAAGTCATCGTGTAGTCCTACCCTAAGACATGGGGTCTGAAGACAAAAGGGGCCCAAAGACATGGCTGGGCATTAATCTAAAATATGCAATACCCAATGCTACATCTCACTTACTTTTGATCTTACCCATTCCCACACCTTGTGACTCAACTCCTTCACCTTCTAGATCATAAGATCTTTTGGGCAGGGCTCCCACCTCTTATATCAGTTATTGGTTGCTATGTATGTAATTCAATGTATGTTCAATATATAAACCTATTTATTGTACAGGGATAGGATCTATTATCCTGAAACCTGTTATCCAGAAAGATTCAAATTATGGGAAGGCCATCTCCCATAGACTACATTTTAATCAAATAAGATTTCCTTTTTCTTAGTACAGGCATGGGATCCATTTTCCGGAAACCCATTATCCCGAAAGTTCCAAATTACAGAAAGGCTGTCTCCCATAGATTCTATTAAAATCAACTAATCCAAATATTTTAAAATGATTTCCTTTTTCTCTGTAATAATAAAACAGTCGCATGTACTTTATTCCAACTGAGATATAATTAATCCTTATTGGAAGCAAAACCAGCCTATTGGGTTTATTTAATGTTTACATGATTTTTTAGTAGACTTAAGGTATGAAGATCCAAATTATAAAAAGATCCGTTATCCGAAAAAACCCAGGCATTCCAGATAACAGGTCCCATACCTTCAATAATAAAACAGTAACTTGTACTTGATCCCAACTAACATATAATTAATCTTTATTGGAGGCAAAACAAACCTACTGGGTTTATTTAATGTTTACCCTTATGGGGAAGGTCCCGTGCATTCTGGATAACAGGTGCCATACCTGTACATAAATAAGATAATGGTGTAGTACAAGTATGAATTTAATAACTGTCAAATAAAAATGATTTGCTGAAAGTGTTGCCATCATGAAACGTTTTATTTCTTTTGTTTTTCTATGTTAGAAAGAGAATGGAGTATCATCTTGAGGAGGAGATTGTGGCTTTTACAGATTTAGGTAATGGACTTTATCAGTTACTTAATGTATTTTTGGAATGATACAATGACATAATTTTAAAATGTCTTAGAAAAATTGGCTTCTCGAAGCAGGGATGCACCAAACCCAGCATCCAGTTTAGGGTTCAACCCTACTTTGCAACATTTGGCTAACCTGTGTATTAGTATGCTCTTTATACAGAGAAGTATCTTTAAGTACAGTTTGAGGACTCTTCTTTTTAACTATAAGGCAGATAAGACTAACCGTATCTCTACTTCTCCTTGACAGACCAGGCCCCAGTGATGAGATCTTGGGGGTCTCTGATGGACCTTAGGGACGTAGAGGAGGTAGAAGAAGAACCATCAGAGGTGGAAGAGAAGAACAATGATGAATTAGGTATAATGATATCTATATTTATATTTACAAGTATAGGATCTCTTATCCCATAATTTAGATAAACATACTTTTATTCAACTAAAAATTCTTTTCAACTTTTGCTTGACAGATCAAGCCCCAGTGATGAGGTCTTGGGGGTCTCTGATGGACCTTCAGAATGGAGAGGAGGCAGAAGGAATAAAACCATCAGGTAGAAATCATAATATTATCTGCTGAAAAGTGCTTTGTATAGATTTGCATGGCTTCATATTCAAGATTTTTTTCTTCTTGCTGTGTGGCTGATATGCTGTTAGACCTAATGAGAGCTAACCCTTCCTTCTATTTTTTTAGCAGCAAAGGACTGGAGACCAAAACTGAATCTCCCAAATTTGAACGTGGAAGAAGAGGAGATTAATAAAAAATCAGGTATAATTATATCTATCTATATATATATACAATTATGGGATCTCTTATCCGGAGTTTTCCCCCCATAATTTAGATAAACATACTTTCATTCAACTAAAAATCTTTTATTCAACTTTTCCTTGACAGATCAAGCCCCGGTGATGAAATCTTGGAGGTCTCGGGATGGAGAGAAGGCAGAAAGAGAATCATCAGGTAGAAATCATAATATTATTTGCTGAAAAGAGCTTTGTATAGATTTGTATTGTTTCAGTTTCAATACTATGATTGGCTCTGTGGCTGATATGGTGTCAGATCAAAGGAAAACTAACCCTTCGTTCTCTCTTTTTTTATCAGCAAAGGACAAGAGACCAGAAATGGATCTCCTAGATTCTAAAGTGGAAGAGAAGGAGAATGATGATAAACCAGGTATAATTAATAATCTATATTTATATATACAGGTATAGGATCAATTATCCAGAAACCTGTTATCCAGAAAGCTCAGCATTATTGAAAGGATATCTCCCATAGACTCCCTATTTTCCAAATAATCCATATTTTTAACATTGATTTCCCTTTTTTCTGTAATAATAAAACTGTACCTTGCACTTGATCCAAACTAAGATATATTTTATCCTTATTGGAAGCAAAACCACCCTGTTGGGTTTTTTTAATGTTCACATGATTTTCTAGTAGAGTTTAGGTATGAAGTTCCAAATTACAGAGAGATCTGTTATCTGGAAATCCCCTGGTCTGGAGCATTCTGGATAACAGGTCCCATACCTGTACAAGTATATATAAATGTTTCATACAAAGGTATATCTGTTAGACATAAGGAGAACTTACCCATTCTTTCACTTTTTCTTTTTTAGACCCAGCCTCAGTTAGGAGCTCGGGATCTGTTAACGATCTGATACAAGAAAAAGAGCAGGAAGTTGAGACAGGTCTGAATCATAATTTAATGTATTGTGCTTTGCTCGTCTAATCCTTTAGCATACGATCCAGTTGATTAGGAAAAGGTTATGTGGGTTCATTTGTAGTTTTGGACTATTCAAATGCCATTTATTGGAGTAGTTACATGTATGGGGGGCCTATGCATATCGGGGGTTGTTTCTAAGTTTTGCACCTCCCTGTCTATAGTATAGGGTTTATATTTTTTCCCCCTTGCCCATGGTTCTCTATATATACCATTGATGCTGTATGTATTTATTGTATGATGGTAGTTTTTGTCATGTGTGTTCAGCTTCTAAACAGCATTGACGTTGTATACATTTCTACCTTCTAGATAACATCGATAAGGAGAAAGCAGATGTCCTTCCAACAAAAGGCAACACTGGTAAGCGTTGGCTATTATAAATTTCATAATTACTATTACTGGGAGGTACGAAAAAGCACACCGGCACACAGGATTTGAAGCTGCAGGGCAAGCCCTTGCAATTTTTTAATGCAGTGCAGGTGTATCTACTTGAGAGGTTTGCCGATTCCTCCATCACCGGGCACCAGGTACTACTATATTGGACGGGTGTCGTGGGTGTGCGATTTCCTCTACAGCTACCTGAACTATTACTGGGAGGTGCCAAGTTGTTAAGTACTTCTGTGAATTCAATCACATACTTATTACCCCTGGCTGGCACATCAGCTTTAGTTAATGTTCACTTAGTTCTAGGCCACCATCTTTTTCTTCTTCCCAGGTGTCCCTGGTGTGACTTCTAGTAGGGAGTAGAAAACCCACAGGTCTGTTGAAACACTTTAAGTGTTTATTATGGAGTGCAGTGCAACACTTTTGGGCGTACCCCTTTGTCAAGTATACAGAACATACAAAGTAGTGCATATAAATAGGCTAACAATCATCCAATTAAATGATCCACCAATTAGTAAAGTGTAGATTTCAGAGAAGAACATCCTCCCTTACAAACCAGAACATCTAAAAGCATAGAAAAGCATAAAGAACTAGCAGTGTAAAATATTCAATCTTGATCCACCATAGTTCCATCAAGCGAGATGTGTCCAAATAAAGTAATAGAGTCCAAAAAGGTGATAAAAAGTAGTAAAAATCAGTGATGCAACATAGTAAAAAATAGCTGCTAATAGCATAAAAAGCCCATAACAGTACCCGTTTATTTTAAACTGAAACCCCAACACGACATTTCCCGCATAAATAACATCACATAAATTAGGAGGTATATATAATTAATCTTACCCTTTATGAGGACAGCAGAAGAATATAATAACTGACCCTGATTAATTTGTTAGTTGGACTTTGCTTATCTGCAAGAAAAAAAATGCATAATAAATCCATTAACAAAAATGTTTTTACAAGAAACAAGACATATTGTATACTTCGTTCAATCCCTTAGGTTGTCTGGTTTGAATAAGCCACATCCATTATGGCTTCCCTATGGAGTTGCTCTGCACTCCGTAATAAACACTTAGGGGCAGATTTATCAAGGGTCGAATTTCGAAGTGGAAAATACTTCGAAATTCGACCACCGAATTGGATTACTTTGAATTTTGAAGTCGAAGTTTTTTTTTAATCGAATTTGGCCGTTTTAGGGTCGAAGTCAAAATGTTTGATGAAATCCTTTGTATCGAACGATTTCATCGATCGATCGATCAAACGATTTTACTTCGACTTCTAAAAATTTAGCCAAATGTTGGCTATAGGTTCTAGGAGGTCATAGGCTAACATAGCAATTCGGCAGGTTTAAGATGGTGAAATGTCGAAGTCGAAGAGACAGTACTTCGATTATGGAACGGTCGAATATTCGAAGTATTTTCAATTCGAATCGAAGTCGAATTTAGGCCTATTCGATGGTCGAATTACCCAAAAAATAGTTAGAAATTCTACATTTTTACCTGCGAAAATTCACTTCAACCCTAAGTAAATCTGCCCCTTAAAGTGTTTCAACAGACGTGTGCCATTGGGTTTTTTACTGGACTATTGCTAAGAGGTGGCCGAATCTCCACCTGTGTGCGCCAGGCATCTTTGTACCGCCTATTGCGCAGGGTTTGCGAGGTTCAATAGCATTGAAGGAGGTGTTTGCTTTTAAACGTGTGACAAGTAAATTCAACCTGTTTATTGGTTGCTATTACTAGAGTAATATTTGCTTCTTATATCTAGGGATGCACCGAATCAGGATTTGGTTTGGGATTCGGGCAGGATTCAGCCTTTCTCAGCAGGATTCGGATTCGGCCGAATCCTTTTGCCCGGCCGAACCGAATCCTAATTTGCATATGCAAATTAAGGGCGGGAGGGAAATGACATGACTTTTTGTCACAAAACAAGGAAGTAAAAAATAATTTTCCCTTCCCAACCCTAATCTGCATATGCAATTTAGGATTCGGTTCGGTATTCACCAAATCTTTCTTGAAGGATTCGGGGGTTCGGCCGAATCCAAAATAGTGGATTCGGTGCATCCCTACTGCCTCAAACAATAATCTCACATCCCCTTTCCCTTTGACCCATAAAAAGAATATTAAGAATATCCAGAAGAGTCCAAAGAGTCCCAATTATCCCATTAGCTGCACTTTTACAAAAAAAAAACTGCAGATAGATAAATATCACCTTAAAGCGCCACCAGTCTGCCCTTCCATCAATTGATTTTGGCCCTATGTTTCTTATTATTTAATATTGGGCAAATTTGCACCCTGGCATTAACCCATAGCAACCAATCCTTTTTCAACTGGCTGCTAGTGATCTGATTGGTTGTCCTGGGATCCTGGCCAGATAATCTGAATGAGGGTGAAAGAAATACAGATTACGTTGTGTTTATATAAAATAATATTTCTCCTGTTTATCATTATAATATGATCTTTATAATAAATATGTTTTCCCAGTCTTGCAGAACACCACTCGACTGTGGAAGCCCAAGTTGCGGCGCCCAACTTTTGTTTTTGGTAAGTGGAATTTCATTGATCTGTCTATAGGGACAATGTCAGTGTAGGCTTGTGGTACCCCAGTGAGCTGTAATGGGAATTGCATTCAAATTCACTGCCCATGTGCCTATAACATTGACATTATACCCTGTTAGATGTTTAGCTTTACATCTATAATTCCAATTTTATCATTATCCCATGATTTTTATGGAAAATATTTCTTTTTATCCAGTCAACCAAAACATCATGCCAAGGTTGAAAGAAGAAGAGTTAGAGCGCCCAACTGCTGGTAAGTTATACCATTATTATACCCTTCCATGTAAATAATGATATTAATATTGTATGCCAAGTGTACTGAGCTCTTTACATTAATTATATCTATATTTTCCTACTAGATACCAGCAAAGCAGATGATGGGCCTGCCAATGTCACACCAAGGGCAAAAAAATATGAGTTACATCGCCCAACTGCTGGTAAGTTATACTATTATAACACGCTTCCATGTACATTATTATATTCATATTGTATGCCAAGTGTACTAAGCTCTTTAAATTAATTATATCTATTTTTTCATACTAGATACCACCAAAGCAGACAAGGGGCCTGTCAATATCACCCCAAGGTGGAAAAAAGATCAGCTGCATCGCCCCACTGCTAGTAAGTTATACTATTATTATACCCTTCCATGTACATATTGATATTTATATTGTATGCCAAGTGTACTGAGCTCTTTAAATTAATTCTATCTATTTTTTCCTACTAGATACCACCAAAGCAGACTATGGGCCTGTGAACAGAAAAAGAAACATGGGTAAGCTTTTAGTTAGTCTTTAGATTTTTTTTACTATTTACATTGTTTGTTTTAAGCCTGACTGTAAGGGATTAATAGATTTATACAAGTATCATTCTTTAGTTACAAGTATATCCAGTCCTGCAAAAAAGTGCCCCCTCCCCCAATTTACCAGGACCTGAGTGTTGAGGCCTGTGGCCATTCCGTTAAGGCAGAACATAGTGTGCAAAGTGCAAAAAATGTCGCAGATTGTGGTATTTTTGTTTGCACACTGCGTTCTGCATAGTAAATGACCCCATAGTTATAAAATACATCATGTTATAGAAGATAGAAGATATTCTGTTAACAATGACACTGACTACTACAGAGCACCACATTGATTGCTATTACTAGATTTGAGGGTTCTGGGTTTAATCCCTAAAACCTTCTGCAGGTAGTCTGTATGTTATCATTTGTTTTTTGGGGGTTTTGATCCCAAGCATGATTACACTCATTTTAATTAGCTTTTTATCATAGTGACCCTAGAGTGTGATAGGTCATTGTATTTCTCTAAATAAACATATATATATTTATCTGTCTTCTAGACAACATCAATATAGAAGAAAGAAGCTCCCTGCCTAAAAAGAGAAAGAGAGGTAAGCTCTTGGATGTTGATAATTCACAGTTCACATTCTTCAGAGAATTTAAATACATTTGGAAGCTTGACATTTGAATAGTATTTCAATATGTATAGTTATATATAATATATATCTTTATTTATCTTTTAGGCCACATTAATATGGATGAAAGAGGCGGCATGCCTAAAACAAAGGACAAAAGAGGGGGTATGCCTAAGATTATGGATGAAAGAGGCGACGTGCCTAAAAGGAGAAAAATAAGTAAGTTGTTGACTGTTAATAATTCATAGTTCACTTTCTTTCAAGAATCTAAAAACATTTGAAAGCTTGACGGTTTAATATTATGGACGTTAATGCTCTATGACCCCTCCTATACACATAACTATTGGAACTGGCGTATTGGGATTGGGATTGTTGACTTGCAGCACTATAATCCTTGGTTTGACTCTGACTATGTAACTACTGACTACTACTCTCTGTACAGGGATTATATGCTGTCCCTGCATGAGGTTCAAGACAATAACACAGGGGGTAGATTAACTTGATAAAGCCCTAGAGAGCATATATCTGCAGGGTAAATGGACACATACTATATAACAATATATCCTGAAAACCCCAGGTCCCAAAGCATTCTGTATTACAAGTCCCATGCCTGTACCAGTTGATGCTATAATGTTCTTGGACACAACTTAAAACAAGCTATATGCAGAAATAACATTTATTCACACTGTATTACTATCTTGTGATTTTTAGCCTTTGAAGATTTCCCCCCAAAGTGGAAGAGAGAGAAGCAACAATGTTGGAACCATGGTGAGATATTTTAAGTTTTTCGTTAATGTGAAGCAGAGGAAGTAGTTACAATGAATGTTCTATATGTAGGTCTGTGAAACTTAAATTAGTAAAATATGAGGAACCCCTGATATCTTGAATTTTATACGTAGATAGCAGATATTTAGGGCAATCATGTTAATGATTGCATCTACTTTACACAATACCAGATTATATCTAACACAGTAGGGCAATACCCTTGTTTAGATCAATGGAATGGTTATAAACTTTATTCCTATTTTATCATTATTTTATTATTTTTACTGAAACTATAATTTCTTGCTTTTTTCAGCCGTTCGAAATCACACTGGCAGGTGGAAGAGAGACAAGCAATGCCTAAATAATGGTACAATGTTTTTTCTGTATCTTTTTTATAGGAATAGAACCTCAAAATGACTATTAATATACTCAATATTTTTTTATAATACAGATATGGGATCCGTTATCTGGAAATCTGTTATCCAGAAAGCTCCAAATTACGGGAAAGCCATCTCCCATAGACTCCATTTTATACAAAATTATTTAAATGATTTCCTTTTTCTATGTAATAATAAAATAGTAACTTGTATTTGATCCTATCTAAGATATATTTAATCATTATTGGGAGCAAAACCAGCCTATTGGGTTTAATCAATGTTTACATGATTTTATAGTACACTTAAGGTATGAAGATCTAAATTATAGAAAGATCCATTATCCGGAACACCCCAGGTCCCAAGTATTCTGGATAATAGGTCTCATACCTATACACAAATTTTAATAAGTCACCTGACACAAATTTTATCACTAAGCGCTGATTATAGCTGATAATATAACTCTGCACCATTTATGAGGATATAATTTACATATTCATGCCTCTTCTGAATTTTATGAAAATAAATCTCTGAACAGACTAGTTATTAGAATGTGTATTATACCCTAACTGTTGTTTTTCATTTTAGGATTCTTTACTTGGAATGAGCCAACTATTCAAGTCAGAATAGAAATGAGTAAGTGTCCTCTATGATATTCAAAGGCACCAAGGGGTTCTGTAATAATAATTATATATATATATATATACAGAGGCGGGCCAGGCTGGCTGAGCTCCCTAGGCAACCCAGCTGGCCAGCTCGCCCCCTCCTTCCCCTGCTCGTTCGTAGATGCGTGGTGACGCTAGCGCAACACAGACATGAGCTGACGCTGGCGAACGCACGCTTGTGGAGACGCTGGCTGTGTGCACATGCGCGACGCCGCCGGTGTGCGCATGAGCAATGACATGATTGTGTGCATTCACGGCAACGATGGCACGCATAAGTGCTGTTAGAGGAGCGCAGCCAGGTCTAGGGGTAGGCAGAAGAGGTAGCTGCCCTGCGCCCCGAAATTGTTGCGCCCTAGGCAGCTGCCTCTTCTGCCTACCCCTAGTTCCGGCCCTGTGTATATATATATATATGTGTGTGTGTTTGTGTCAATATATTATATTACCATATTATATGATATTTTTGGAGAAGAGGAACATTATTCCTTATAATACATATGGGTTTGTGATCTGTTATGTGCAGGTATAAAGGGAGGGTGAAAAGAAGACAAGAAGTATGGGGAGATGGGAAACAACCATGTAGTTAATAAATATTATGCCTGAAGTTGTCTGTATTTACTATAAGCAATGTACTTTATGTTGCAGGGCCTGAAAGCTCTTACCAGCGAAAATGGAGCCAGCCTAAGGGCAGAACACGATTTCGTCCATATTAAGAACTCATTGATATAAAGTTGCAGGGCCTGATAGATCTTACCTGCAAAAATGGAGCCGGCATAAGAGCAGAAGAAGTTTTCATCCATGTTAAGAAAACCTTAATAAAACATTGCAGGGCCGGAAAGATCTTACCTGCAAAATTGGAGCCGGCATAAGAGCAGAAGACGTTTTCATCCATGTTAAGAAAACATTAATAAAACGTTGCAGGGCCTGAAAGATCTTACCTGCAAAATTGGAGCCGGCATAAGAGCAGAAGACGTTTTCATCCATGTTAAGAAAACATTAATAAAACGTTGCAGGACCTGAAAGATCTTACCAGCAAAAATGTTGCCGGCCTAAGAGAAAAAGTCGATTTCATCCATATTAAGAACTCATTAATAAAATGTTGCAGGGCCTGAAAAATCTTATCATCAAAAATGGAGCCGGCCTAAGAGCAGAAGACAATTTCATCCATATTAAGAACTCATTGATAAAATGTTGCAGGGCCTGAAAGATCTTAACAGCAAAAATGGAGCCGGCCTAAGAGCAGAAGACGATTTTGTCCATATTAAGAACGCATTAATAAAATGTTTTTCAGTTTATTGAAACCGTTCTTTTTAGTTGAGTAGTGGCTGTAGGTGTAAGAGACGGGAGTGTGACTGCAGAGTTAGTGGGAACTTTAGTGTGAATGTCAGTAGATCGTTATTTCATTGATACAGGAGATATAAACATCTTAGGGTCGGGAAGAAAATTCCTAAAATATGAGACAAGTCATGAAGGACAATAGGTTTGAAGTGACAGACAATGTTCATTAGGGCTCACTGACCATAGAGAAGAAGCTGTACTATAAGTTATATATATGCTCCAACCTGCTAGACATAGGATAAAGGGAGGATATTTCATCAGAGTGCATATGTTTATTCCCTTCCACCTTCAAATTAACCCCCCTCATTCCCTCTCAGTACAAGCCATGCACAGGGCATGTGGTGGGAAATTGAGTGTTAAATGCAAGATCCACTTATTATACAGGTATAGGACCTGTTACCCAGAGACCAATAATCCAGAAACTCCACATTGTCAGTATGCGTACAAGTGCTCGTTCATGCACACATGTGCATACCTCCCAGCTGTCTGGTTTTCTGCGGGACAGTCCTGATCCTGATTTTGACACCTCAGACCACAGTCTGACGACAGAAAAAGATACAACGTTTCTGAAATTTAATTGAAGAAAAGACTTTTGGCAGAGAGGCCAGAATACTCAGCACCTGCATTGTGATATAATTGTAACTAATAGGATAACCTGCTTAAAGGGCAATTTCATCTTTATTAGCAAAATTCTAATAACGATAAAAACCTGATCCTAAAACCATCAGAAATGTGTTCAAACTTTTCTTAACCTGCCAAATTTTGCAATTGGAAAAGTATTTAGGGGTAGGCCATACGATGGTCGTGTCCATATAGTTCTCTGTGCTGAGCGAGGCTGAACTTTCTGTCCCTCACTCCATCTTTTAAATATTGACAGGTATGCATGCGTCAGGGGTTGGGAATAGTGAGGTGACTAGCCAGGTTGCCTATGGTGCAGGTGTGGGTGTAAGTAGGTTTATCTGTGGGTCTCATGGTGGGGTTTGAGGGTCTCAATATGAGCACCTTTTACACCTTAAAATTCCTTTTTACCCCCCTTTTTTTTTTAATTCCTTCCCACTTCAGATGGTGTCACTTCTGGTTTTCAGCAGCAACACTTCTGGTTTGTGGTGGTCAGTGGGTTGGTCTCATCTGGGTAAAAATGCAGGTTTTGGGTCAGGTCCAGGTTTCAAAATCTGGACTCTACTTTGTGTATCCCAGCCACAATACTACAGGTATGGGATCTGTTATCCCGGAACTCGTTATATAGATATCGATGAATTATGCAAAGGCCATATCCCATAGACTCCATTTTAATCAAATAATTAATTTTTTTTTAAAAAGATTTCCTTTTTCTCTGTAATAATAAAACAGTGCCTTGTACTTGATCCAAACTAAGATACAATTAATCCTTACTGGAAGCAAAACAGCCTATTTTAATTATTTAAGTGACTTAAGGGATGGAGATCCAAATGACAGAAAGATCCCTTATCCAGAAAACTCCAGGTCCCAAGCATTCTGGATAACAGGGTAACATATACATAAGTACATATATGGGCATTGGAATATCACAGCAGAATTCCCGATATAGTGCATTAAACCACATGCATTAAATGTACATGTATCAAATTTCACTCTTTGGACTTCATTCTACAGTTGTGCTGAGCAGCTCTCAGTCCTTGCTGCATCTAGGGTTGCCACCTTTTAAAAAAATCTTCACCGGCAAGTGGAGGGGGCGGGGTTAAAAGAGCGGGTTGTGACGCTAAAGGGGACGGGTTGTGACGCTAAAGGTGGCCGGGCAATGATGCGCTATTGGCTGGGTGGGTCTTGATGTCAAAAGGGACGGAGCCAATGTGGGTATTTGGCAAGAAGCCCAGGAAAAATGGTTAGTTTTGAGCAGGCTGGGGGCAGGCCACGGGCTTTTTTTAGGTATATTACAAATTTACCGGCAGCTACCAGCCTTAGCTGGTGTTTTACCGCCTAGATTGCATCCCATTCAGAATTGAGCAAAGTTGCACTTACCGACACAGAGGAACCATGGAACCACCGCTAACCGATACCACCATATTAAAAGTTAACTCAAAGGTGAACGACCCCTTTAAACCAATGATAAAGTGTATGCTGTGAATTGTTGTCCAACACAATCAGAGTAAAGTGCAGTTGCTCAAAGAGTGTTGATGTCCCCTTTAAGTGGCATTTCAGCCAGAGCAATTCTGTGCCAATATTTAAACCTAGTTGCCATGTTTTCCCATGACAGTATCCCTTTAAATATCAGTTTCACTTTAAAGGGTAACTGTAGTTTATTGGTTTTATGGCATTATTATTAAAATTGCATCACCCTGTGAATTCTTCACCACGTTTTCTTTATGCTCTGGACAAAACACATAGTCCTACTACCCATGTAAAATTGTGTGGTGGATCAGGGAGAAGAGAGTAGGAGCTGCAATTTAAACATTGTGGTGCTGCTGTGTGCTGGAAAGTAAATGACAATGCGAATAAAACTCTCAAATACAGTTATGGGACCTGTTATCCAAAATGTTCGTGACTTGGGGGTTTTCTGGATAACTAATATTTCTGTAATTTGGATATTCATAACTTAAGTCTACTAGAAAATCATGTAAACATTAGTTGGGATCAAGTACAAGCTACTGTTTTATTATTACAGAGAGAAAGGAAATCATCATTTGGATTATTTGGATAAAATGGAGTCTATGGGAGACTGGAGCTTTTTGGACAAAGGGACCCATACCTGTACAACTCATATTGGCTGATGTTTTAAACATGTTTACACATCCCTTTTCACAGCACATTGACACAGTCATGCAAGTTCTGTAACTAGAGAAGGCAAGACTCTTGTATAACAACTGGTAACGTTTTGGAAATCTTAACGTTTATTTCCCGAAGTTTCTGGATTCGGCAAATAAAACATGAGTTGAGTCCATGGTGGGGAAATCGTCATCTGTGAGTCACCATGCGTGGGCGTCCAAGATAAAAATAACATTAAATAAAGAGGGGAAAAGGAAGAACCGAGCAAATGTCTGGATAAAGCAATGAGGTTAAATTGGTCTCTGAACTGCCTGGTTAAGTCAGTCTCTGCGGCATATGATAAAGCCCAGGTACGAGCGCCATCACGTTAATGGATCAGCGGAACAGTCACATATTGTATCCGATGAGCTTCTGGGGAGTTGCCTGTGAGCTGTTATATAGAATTCTACTTATGTCTCACTTGCACTGATAATAGAAATATTGAGTCGCTCCCTGCAATGCTGCAATTGAATGTGAGATGTGAGGGCTCCTTTGTTAATGCCAGACGTAAGGGATATACTCATTATGCAAAACTGTGCCATTAGCATTCACGTTGCCTATGGAACCTTTTTAAAGATGAGCCTTAAGATATTCTGACTTCTCATCTCTGATCATCTTTCTTGTGAGATTACTTCACGTCACATTCATGATCAATTACATGTAGATACTGTTTAGTTTCACTGGTATTGTTACACTTCACATATTTTGTGACAAACGAGGAAAGAGAAAATATTTGCAGCCTACTGAAATGAAAGGGACAACTTACTGGAAATCCTAAAAAAATAATAACATAGTATGGATATTTATATAAATATAATTTGTATATAGGCATGGTCAGCTCACCTGGAATTTTCACCCAGATTTAAACCTTTCTTCCCCACAGTAACAACCCAGTCACCTGATGTCCGTAATTTGCACCCGAACCCTTTGCTTACCCTGCTTTGAAATGCATAGAAGTTGCACCCACAGTCGGAGCATTAAAGAGGACCCATCACCTTAAGTAATAATTACAAATTCATTTCTGTTGTGTTAGTCAAGCAAAATAAACTATACTTACACAATATTTATATATACTGTTATAAGACAAGCTTTGCATCATGCCAGAATTTTACATATGCACCAGATTGGGAGACCTGATGCCATGTCCATCCACTGGCTACACAATTAGGAGGTGAGGAGGGCAGTGACATCTAGGAAGTGCAGAATGGAAAATAATTGCCTGCCCTGCCTCTATGCCTGAGGCAGGGCAGGTAATATGTGATTGACAGCTGAGATACTTAAATACCTTTACAACAGGTACAGATGTTTTTTTTTTAATTGGGAATTTGTGTTTCATTTGCAAAGGCGTTTTATTATATATTTTATTATGCTTTTATGAGTGACAGGTCCCCTTTAAGCCTAGTCGAGGGGTGTGTCCTGGGTAGATTGGAGGTGGTGGTAGATTGAATCAGGAGTGAGCTTGGGCATGGGGCAGGCAGGACGAGACACACAACTAGATCTTAATTGATTTGGGTTTGTATCTCTATGTATTGTCTACCTAAGACTCATGACAAAAGTACTCTGTAACACACAGGCTTATTTGCTTGGCACCAATCAATCAAGCCAATGCATTAATACCTGGACAGGCATTTGGGCATATTGAAAGGGCTATACTGTATAGCTCTACAGGATGAACTGATTTTTGTAGGATTTGGTTATTTTAAAACACTGTAAAAACAATTAAAGGGCAAGGAACCAGGCACTCAAAACTGGAAGGGCTTTTACATTTTATCTGTATTGTTGGCTGACTGGTGGCTGATCCCTAAACTAATCCAGCTGTGGTTCTAGATGCTGCTGTTGTGGGCTCCTTAGAAGCCCCATATAGGCTTCCCTATCAATGAACCTCCACCTATTATGTATCTACATCTTCGATGGCTACTGCTATACAGGTCTTTTTAAAATTTCAGAAACTGGCCCCAAGAGAGATAACTATGTTGTTTAGTTACCTTTCAGATTCACTGTGCCTTTTGTGTACAATTCCCATCAAGGCCTAGTTGAAACAAGCATGGAACTCAACACAGGACCTGCCACAATCCCTGTCTTGGTTCTTGACTATACTATCTATAACTGGGCCCTGTCCCCTAGAGAAAACCAGGATTACATGGCAGAGACAGAGGAGACGTGGAAGGTCTGTTTCTATGATCTTCAGTAAATGATTCCCTCCCTATTCATAAACTGACCTATTTGGCGAGAGGCTGCCCAGAGAAATTTGACGCCATGTCTTATTGTATCTGCTTCTCATTGTGAAATACGAAGATGTGAACCTCTACCGAACTTCCTTTTTCTTCATTTTTTCTGTTATGTTACTCTGCTTTGCTTGATATGAAAAATTTAAAAAAATAAATAAAACATTAAAAAAAAAAAAAAAAGAACAAGGAAAGTATAAAGTACAAGAAAAATATAAGAAACATTGATCTATGGCCACTTCAGTAGGTTGTCTGGACAGGCCATTCTGTGATCCCTAAGGGCAATAATCACTTGGACTCATGGTTCTTAGTGTGTACGAGTTAGAGGGGCCACAGGCTCTTTCCACTAGAAGAACTAGAACTGCAGCAGAGAAGAGTCAGGGACATGGGTCACTGCAATGGCCTGATAAAATTAAGACTGAATAGTGGAGCCATTGTTCTGTTCTCGTGGTGTTAAACCTTGGTATTTCACATTATGCTACACTAGCTTTTCTAGACATTTGTCCTAATTCCAATGACCGATGGAAAATAAAAAAAAGGAGATTGATATGAAAGAAGAAGTCTGGATCCAAACTGAACCTTCTATAATAAAAAGTGTGTGTTCTCTTAAAAAGAAAATGACCCGGGCAGCATAGTTCCATAGGGGCAGAGCCCGGGGACAACTATTGCAGATTCTCATTCACTGTGCCAAGTTCCATGCTGATATTATTTATAAGAGCTCTTACAGCCAAGTTCAGCCAAGAATGAGATAAACATCAAGGGAGCAAAGCAGTACATTTCCAGATGCGATTTGTCCATTATGGGTTTTGTAAAAGTACTACCAGGCTATGGACCATGCACACCACCAGATATACATGAAGATGCTTCTTGCTCCACAACCTCAAAAAATGTAGATGGCGGGAAATTTAAATCTAATTAAAGGTAATTTATTCCTACAGTTCATTCCATAGGAACATCATTGACCTGCGGCTCAGATCTCCCATATGTACATACAGAAGATAATTTGGGTTGTGAAAAGGTTGCAGCGCTTCAGAGGCAGCAGTAATTGGAAAATGTAGCCAAGTCAGTGCTATATATAGGGAACAGCTGCTCACTAATTCCACAGATGGAACACGCCAGAACTTCAATTAATAAACGGTCAGATTTCCGGTGCCATCTCAGTAACGCAGCGTTGCATAGAAAAGTCACAAAGGGACAGATCTACTAAATGATCATTGGCGGCTGTTAAGTTTTGGGAGGGTAACAACAGGGCAGCCTTTTTTTTCATCCCAAGTTGCGCCATGTTCCTGAGTACCATATAGCAACTGTGCTGCTAGCTCCCCTATGTGTAAGTGTACTTTAATCTATATTGTGCAGGGGTAAAGAAGTTCAATGCTTGTTTCCTAACACAGCGTGTCTGGAACCATACTGGTAGATGGAGCACAGAAGCTGCTCTCTAGCCCCCTCTACTGAAGAAAAGTTGGATGTGAAGCAGCTGATTTCTCTTCTTCACACCTGTTTCTAAAGCCCCCTAAACTTTGTATCTGTTTGCTCTGCTTACAAATGGGAATTTGGTAATCAGAGAAAAGTCATTATTATCTGTTATAAATGTAAAAATGATATATAGAATGCTTAGGGCTCTGAGCAATTTCACGTTACTTGTTTGAAGGGTTCACATGGCCTTTTAAGGTTCAGTCTGGTACTGTTATTTGGCTGAATCCAAAAAGGATAGGTTCCATAGCTTTTGTACGTGCCTGAAAAGGGGATTTTCTTACCGGTAAATCCTTTTCTCCTGGGTCTGTAATGTCAGTGCAGACGTCTGGGGTTTAACCTTGATACCTCTGGAGGCAGGACAAAAGAATTCTCAATTGTAGCTCCTCCCTCCTTGGTAATAAAGGAGTTCCTGCCTCACACTGGCAGTTTCTTGTCCAAAATAAAATACTAGGGAACATTGGAGCATAACCGTAACAGTAGAACATTGTAACAACACTTTTTTTTGTTATCAACTAGTAATAATAGTAACTGGGCCAAAAGGACCCTCGGCATATCACCAACACCTCCATAAAAATCAAATCCCCTTTTCCTGGGGCAGCCCGTCCTGTCAGTGCAGACGTCTGGGGACGTCCAAAAGCCATCATGTACCCAGACTGGAAGGGCTCAAGAAGTTCCAGTAACCACTGCATGTAGAACCTTCTTCCCAAATGCCGCTTCAGCTGAAGCAAAAGTGTGAAGTTGGTAAAATTTTGTAAGTGTGCACTGAGGACCATGTGGCTGCTTTGCATATTTGCTCTGGAGAGGCCAAATTGTTGAGAGCCCAAGAGGTACTGACTGCTCTTGTAGAGTGGGCTCGCAGCTTTAGTGGTGTTGATTTTCCCACCGGTTTGTAGGCGCAGGAAACAGTCTCTACTAACCATCTGGCAATAGTACGGGTAGATGCCCTAAGCCCCTTTTTTGCAGTCCCATAAGTCACCAGAAGGCTATCTGATTTCCGAAATGCGGAGCGTTTTACGTAGATTCGAAGTGCTCTAACTACATCCAAAGTGTGTAGTGTCTTTTCTGTCTCATTCTTGGGATCTGGGCATAGTGATGGCAATACGATCTCTTGGTTAACATGGAAAGCCGATACTACTTTTGGTCTGAATGTAGGTGGAGTTCTGAGCACCACTTTATCTTTGTGGAATATCATCCATGGCTCCTTTACCGACAGAGACTGAATGTCTGAAACTCTGCGAGCTGAGCAGATAAAAAAAGTCACTTTCCACGTGAGATACTTGAGCTCACACGATTCCAATGGTACAAAAGGGTGTCGTTGCAGGCTCTTGAGAACAAGATTCAGGTCCCCCATGGGGGGGTTGGGTCTCTATAGGGCGGTCTGATGTGTAGTACAGCGTGAAAGAATTGTCTCACTTCCAGTAGGAGTGCCCATTGGAATTGGAAAAGAGTAGAAAGGGCTGAAGTCTGCGTTTTTAATGCTGCTAAGCTAAGGCCCTTATCGAGGCCTTGTTGTAGAAAACGGAGAAATTTGGGCAAAGAGCAATGCTCTAATAAAATCCCATATTTGAACACCATGCTTTGAATATACGCCATATCCTATGAAACGATTTGGCCGTGGACTGCTTTCTCGCTTTAAGAAGTGTTGTAATCACTTGTTCTGAGAAACCCTTGTCTCTCCATAGCTGGGCTTCAAGTGCCATGCCGACAGGTGTAGCATATCCAGATTGTGGTGAAACACTGGACCTTGAGACAGAAGGTCTGGTCTGAGAGGCAGTCGCCATGGGGACCCACTGACATGTTGACAAGGTCTGTGTACCACACCCTTCTTGGTAAGTCTGGCGCAATCAGGATGGCCGCCACTTTTTCCGCCTTTATCTTTTTGATGACTCGTGGTAACAGAGGAAATGGTGGAAATACGTAAATCATCCGAAATGACCATGGAACCACTAGTGCGAGCGAAGTACCTGGGTAGTTTGTTGTTTTTGTGGGATGCCATGGCGTCTATCACTGGACACCCCATTTGGGCTACTACTGCTTGGAAGATGTCTGGGTGAAGGGACCATTCCGTCTGATCTATCTTGTTCTGACTGAGATAGTCGGCCTCCCAATTGTCCACCCCTGGTATGTAAATTGCTGATAATGCCAGAATGTTGGACTCCGCCCATTGGAATATCTGATAAGTCTCTTCCATTGCTACTTTGCTGCGGGTTCCCCCTTGGTGATTTAGGTACGCTACCGTTGTCGTGTCGTCGGATTGGATTCGGATTGGCGTAGACGAGTAAAGGAGCCCAATGTAGTAGAGCATTGCGAACGGCCCTGAGTTCCAGTATATTGATGTGGAGCTCTAATTCCTCTCTTGACCATTGTCCTTAGCAAGACAAGTTTTCCATGGCTGCTCCCCACCCTGTGAGACTGGCATCTGTGCTGATCACTCTCCATGGGGGGAGAGACCAAAGGCGTCCCTGTGTGAGGTTGCTTTTGTTCGTCCACCACCCAGCTGAGTTCTGAGTTGCCTTGCTGATTTGTATAACTTGACAGAGAGATCGTCGTGCTTTTTTTTCCAGTGACGAAGGAACTCCGTCTGCAATGGGCGCATGTGGAAATGTGCGTAAGATAATGCCTCTAGTGATGACACCATAAGGCCTAAGAGTCTGAGGCAATCTTCCGCTGTCGTTACAGTTTGACAGAGAAATCGCTTGGTTGAGTTGTAACTTGACTACCTTGTCGTTCGAGAGTGAGATTCTGCATGACTTTGAGTTGAACATCATTCCCAAGAATTTTATCTCTTGAGTAGGTCGGAGGTTGCTTTTTTTGTGGTTAATCACCCAAATTTTTGTAAGATCTGAATTGCATGTTCGGTGTGGCGTGTTGCGGGAGAAAACGATGGTGCCTTTATGAGGATATCGTCTGATGGTATGGAACTGATGGTATTCCCATTTTTCTTAGGATGGCAATGACAGGTGCCAGGACTTTTGTGAACACCCTCGGTGCTGTGGTCAACCCGAACGGCATTGCTGTGAATTGGTAGTGATCCTGGCCTACTGCAAAACGCAGATAACGTTGATGATTTGGGTGTATTGGGATATGGAGATAGGCCTCTTTGAGGTCTATGGTTGTCATGAAGTGATTTGGCTCCATTGTATTGATTACGGAGCATAGGGTCTCCATTCTGAATCTTGTCTTTTTGATAAATCTGTTGAGAGGCTTGAGATTTAGGACTGGTCTGAATTGACCTCCTTGTTTGTCTACTAAGAATAGATCTGTGTAGTACCCCCTGAAGCGATGCTGCTGAGGCACTGTTGCAATAACCTTGGTTTGCAACATCTGTTGTACACAGGTCAAGAGTGCTTTTCTTCTTTTTGGGTTGCGGGATATTGATGATGGTAAGAATGCTCGTCTGGATGGGAGGGAATCGAAAAGTATCTTGTAGCCGCTTTGAACTACCTGAAGAACCCAGTTGTCTGTGACTGAGTTCTGCCACACCTGAGAGAAAAGGAGAAGCCTGCCTCCAACAGCCTCCTCCGTCTCTGGTGTGGATGGACCTTCATGCTTCTGTGGGCTTCTGACCACCTGGTCTCCTACTTTGCTTTTGTTGGGAGGGCCAAGTGGTTCTCTTTCTATTGCTAAACTGAGAAACTGATGTTTGGTTTTGGCCCTGGCTTCTGTAACCAAGGAGTTTGGGGGAGTCCCCCAAGCATGGCCGCCATCAGGGGTACACAGGGGGTACAAGTGTACCGGGCCTGGGCCTGAAGAGGGGCCCGGCAGTACTGCACATTTTAAAAGAGCCGGGCCACCCTTAAAGGAGAGTGATAATCCCGGGCACCGGAGCGCTCCCGTCTGGCCTGTCCCCAATGGCGCACACTACCTCCCTCAGTGATACACCCCGCCCCTTCCTGCTCTACATCCATCTACATTATTGGCTATGCCTATGCACCACCCACCGTTCAACCACAGCCATCAGTCTCACCCCTTCCCCCCTGAGATGTTTTAAAAAAAAAAAGAAACGTATCTGGTGCGCTGCACCGTCTGCGCATGCGCGTCAGCGAGGGGCAGCAGCAAGGGAGCGGGGCTTGCCAGGTCGTGTTATTTTTACTTCAATACTTGCTACCTGCCTTTGTATCTCATTTCACACAGTCTGTTCTTTGAAGTGAGTAAGTTTCCATCTAGCTCCACAGCAGACAGTTAAAGGGCATTGGTGAAGACCATGTCTAGTTGGGGTTTTTCTGCTTTACGGAAGTGCCAGACTTGTGCCGGCTGTCCTACTTCTGGGTTCTTGCCTGCTAGAATGTTACACGTAGGCAGCACTGTGTTTAAGGGGACAGACAATGTCTACACATTGTATCCTTGTCTGAGCTGGCAATTGATTCCTCAGTTCCTGCTTAATTTTTGAGTGTTCTTTTGATTTTAACCTCTGTAGCTCTTATATCCTTTGCTGGGGTGGATTAGGGGTGGGGCCAGGGATCTTTTTTTACGGGGCCCCGTGATTTCTAATGGCGGCCCTGCCCCCAAGACCTCTGTTGTTGTTTGCGTTGCGGCTCAGGACGAAATCTCCTGCCTTGTGGCAGGAATGCGCTTTTTCCGCCTGTTACCCCAGTGATTAATTGTTAAGCTCTGGTCCAAAGAGGTGTTCTCCTGAAAAAGGCAGGGCCAAAAGTTTTCCTTTGGATGCATTATCACCATTCCATTGGCGTAGCCAGAGTGCCCTGCGAGTTACCACAAGGTTAGCGGATGCCCTAGTTAAATGGATAACTTCCATGGCTGCATCGCTTAGGAAATCAAAAGTTGTAGCAATGCGGTCAAGTTCAACTTGTAAAAATGAATCTTGCCCGTAATGTTGTAGGACCTCTTGAGTCCAGAACTTCGCTGTTCTTGCTAGCCCTGCGGCTGCTGTTATTGGTCTGAATATAACTGCTGTATTGGTATTGCCTCTCCTGAGATTATTTTCCATCCGCTTATCCATTTGGTCTTTAAATGCCATTGCATCTTCTGTTGGAAGCGTAGTGTATTTGGATAGGCGGGATACTGCAGAGTCCAGTCTGGGAGCTTGGTCCTTTTTTGAACCGAACTCTTGTGGTACTGGGTATTTAGAATTTTTTTTTTCCTAATGCTCATGCGATTTTCAGGTGCACGCCACTCCGTCTCAATACTTTGAGCTATGGACTTAAACACTGGAAAACATTTTGGTTTCTTTGTGTGCATACCTAATACTTTTGATACTGGGGCAGATGTATCTTTTAAATCTAAGGTTTTGAAGCATGTCCCTTAGTTGTCTGAAGCAATACATCCTCAGTCACTGACGGAGGGAATTGCAAGTCTCCTCTTTGTGCCCCTTAGGGCCTGACTGTCCTGGGCACACCCCTTGTGACCAAACTAAAAGGTGCCTTGGTACGCCCCACCTGGCAGGCAACTGGCAAGGAGGGGGAGCCCAGCCCAGACCCCTAGGGAATGGACCATCGCATCCCCTCGGAAATAAAAACTAAAACCTACCTGACATTGTCTTTTTTTTAATTTTTTTTAAATCTGGGGAATAAACCCAGTGTCCAACCTCCTGTAGCAGGACAAAAGGAACTGCCAGTGTGAGGCGGGAACTCCAGTTATTACCAAGAAAGGAGGAGCTACAATTCAGAATTCTTTTGTCCTGCCTCCAGAGGTATCAAGGTTAAACCCCAGACATCTGCACTGACAGTACGGGCTGCCCCAGGAAAGGGGCAATGCTTTTGTGTGCCTAATATAAAATTACTGGATGCTGCCAACTGCCATTTACAGTACAGATGTGATATCTGTGCCAGACTGTTTGTTTTAGGTATGCACTGAATCCACGATTTTGGGGTTCAGCTGAATCCTTCGTGAAAAGTTAAACGGAATACGGAACCCTAATTTGCATATGCAAATTAGGCCAGGGAAGGGTGAAAGAACCGTGTGCTGCAGGAGTGGCTAGATTTTTTTTAGCTCCATGGTTGTGTGGTGTAATGTCACGTGATTACAAGGTGACGGATTGTTTGTCCAGGCACTTTTATTCAGCCAAATCCTAATCCTGCTAAAAAAAAAAAAAAAGGCTGAATCCTGGATTTGGTGCATCCCTAGTTTGTTTTCCCCATCAAATCCCGTAATGTTATCAGATCAGTTTCCCGTGGAATACACGTAAAGCAGATGGGTTTCAGGCAGAAAATCCCTATTCCCTGGCAGTGTGGGCAGTTCACAGTTATCCTGCAAGGGTACTTGGCTAAAATGCAAGGTCTAATCTGGATCTACCCCCTTACACATCCCCCCACCACACATTCTCTAGAGGATTTTTTTTTTTAAATTCCTGACCTGTTTGATCTTCCATCCACAGATAAAAATCACTTCTCATTCATAGTGTTTGTGTGGTTCCCCAGTTGGAGTAATTTTACACCCCCAGCAGGGTTGGTAGCAGGTCTGGGAAAGAGGAAAAAAGGAAAAGCAGGGAGCCGGGTTTAAGTCAGATGGTCTGGCTGGGGCAGGGGTTTGCCTAACTAGACCAGTGCCTGTAGAAGCTACCTCTATTCAACATGTGGTCACACTATAACATGTAAACATCAACCAAGCAGGGGCTATACTGTACATATTGGTATGTGTATGGCCAGCTTATGATTTGTGGCTCTTCAGGAAACAAATCATATACAGCAGCAGGTAGGTTGGTGTGCCACTGGCTTAATATCACATAGCAAGGGATAACAGGGAAGAGACGACAACAAATCAAGATTGGCATTTATTTTAATATATCAATTCTGCATATGAATATACACACACGCAGAACAACACAACGCAGCATACAAAATCTATCAGTGGAGAAGGATTTAAAATGAAGATCCGTCTCTGAAGGGCAAATGCCCAAGTCTCAGAGTCTGTGTTCCTGTGGCAGCTCTCCCGGCATTCATATAATAACTCTCTATTGCATCCAATCGGTAGGAAACGTATATAAACATTAATCAGTGCAGTCTCTAAGCACAGGGCACTATGTGGCCACCAGAGAACTCTGAGATTCCACGTACTGCAGCGCTTTCTCTTTCACGGCCCGGACGCTCTCGTGCTTCCATATTTCTTTTCATACTCCAAGTAGCGCTTGAAAAAGAACTTGATCTTTTAGCTGCCAAGCTCAGATGAATCAAACGCTCAAAAATGTCCCTGTTGGAAGAAATGGCTTATTAATCAGTCAGACAAACAAGTGATGGGTGCCACGGCTTAGAAGCGCTAAAGCAGTGATCCCCAACCAATAGCCCGTGAGCAACATGTTGCTCACCAACCCCTTGACTGTTGCGTTCAATGGCCTCAAAGCAGGTGCTTATTTTTGAATTCCTGGCTAAGAGGCAAATTTTAATTGCATACAAATCAGTTGTACTACCAAATTGAGCCTCACGTAGGCTCCCAGTCCACATAGGGGCTACCAAATAGCCAATCACAGCCCTTATTTGGCACCCCAGAGACTTTCATGCTTGTGTTGCTCCTCAAATCTTTTTGTATCTAAAGGTTGCTCACTGGTAAAAAAAGGTTGTGGATCCCTGCTCTAAAGAATGCTTTAAAGGGCAAGTGATAACAGGAAATGAAAATGACCTAAATAAATTTATAAAAAAGCCTCACTTACTCTACGTGTGTAGGACACAAGAATTGGTGCAGTGAATGATTAGAACGGATAAAGTTTAGAAACATTTTATAAGGATATATTTTACAGACATCGGAAATTAAACCCTACCAATGAGCTCTTTTAATAGACAAATGTTGGTTATTGTTACAGAGAGCTATACATGGAAGTACTTACCTCACTTCCTTTTGGCTGCCATGTTTCACCATCATGTCAATATAAACAGACCAGAGGTCTGTACGTTTTGGGTAGCTGCTCAGCGTGCTTTCAAACAGGGCTTTGGCCCGCTCAGTGTCTCCCAGCTGAAATTCTAACTGGGCAAACTTGGAAATCACATCAAAATCTGCAAGCAGAAAGAGAAACCAGTTTTAGAATCTGCCCTGAGCCCTGCAACTTGGACATGGAAGTTGTTTCTTTATACAAAATGGAGACTGACCATACACAGGCCCATTGACCCATTCAGCTGCCTATATAATAATTTATAATCCATTCATTGACTCTAGAACCAATAATCAGATCAGTCCACTTTGGCCCAGCATGTAGGCAGCAAATAATGTCAAGATCCCCTTGATTGTAGACCTCAGATCTGACATGTGCATGGCCACCTTAAGACTCAACAAAACTATTTTACAAAACTTTATATGTGGGTTCAACAGACCATACGTTTGCTATACCGTTGCTAGGCACACTGACCACAGTAATGGACCAGGGCTTTTTGTGAATGAATGAGATGATTAGGAGAGGTTGTTGAAACAAAGATAAACAATGAAAATAATCAAATACCATCAGTCAGTGTATACTGTACTTTCTGATGACAGACGTCACAGTTTGAAGGAAGGCAAAACGGAACAGGACAAGAGCAGAGGACCCCGTTGTCTTAGTTTGTATGAATTTGTGGTTTAAAAAAAAATAAAAAAAAAGAAAGAAAAAAGGAAAAAGAACCATATTCTTATTACATATCAGTCAAAGAAGAGAAAATTGCATACAGGTATGGGACCTGGGCCTGAATGCTTGGGACCTGGGGTTTTCTGGATGAGGGATCCTTCTGTAATTTGGATCCCCCTACCTTAAGTTAATTTGAAAAAAAAAAGTAACCCCAATAGGATTTTTTGCCTTCCATAAGGATTATAACTTACTTGGGATCAAGTACAAGGTACTGTTTTATATTTACAGAGAAAAAGGTATTTTTTTTAAAATGTGACTTATTTGCTCATAATGAAGTCTATGTGAGATGGCTTTCCCGGGTTGACATTATGGAGAGATGTTTCTGATAAAGGGAGGGTGTCGTAATTGCTGCTTTTTTTCCCCGCAACTTTTTCGGCTTCAAAAAGCCTGACCTGAAAAAGTCGTGGCTTAATAAATTGGCCCCATAAGAAGTAATCCATGTATGAGTGGTTTTACCAACAAATCAGAAATTTTAGAATGCAAATATGCTTCTAAAATATACACAGGTATGGGATCTCTTTTCCATGTAGTACAGACATTCATGCAGTAACACAAATGAGCACCAATACTCTACGTTGTGATGATACATGTTTTTGTGTTTGAACTTAAACTTCACCTCTTTTCTTTCCATTTTAGTTCCTTGGTTGGATACTGATTGCTGTAATTGCCTTTCTGCTCAATTGCTTGCATCATTGCTGTTCCCCTTTAAGCTACCATCAAGAGGCTTATTGGAAACACTACCGTTATGCTGAAAATGATCTGTTCAATCGTACTGCTGAGGTCCATGCGAAAGTCCTTGCTGCCAATAATGTTAAACAGTTTTTTGGTTTTGTGGCTTTGGACAAAGATGAAAAGGAAGTAGTCAGCCAGTACCCAGTGGACGAGGCCCAGACAAGCCCTGAGTGGCAGGAGATCACTGGAGTGTACCTTTATCGGGAGAACAAGGGCTTCCCATTGTATAGTCGTCTCCACAAATGGGCCAAAAAAGTCATAGGAAATGGCACGGATCCCGACGGTCGAGAAATGGCCCTGCTTGCTGTATGAGAAACTGAGACCATGAGAATGAGGGGAGGGAGACCTGGTGATTGTTATTGAATGTCATATCTTACATCATGTCTTAATGTATAAAGGAACAATGATGTGTCACTATCTCTACAGGACACCATCCGTCCAGCTTTGAACTTTATATCAGTGGTGCCTCCCTTGAATATCACTTCCTAGAAGCTTTTGAAAGGTTGAATGTTCATGATATGCCTACAGTGCACCCCATTGTTTCACCATCATCTGCATACTCATCAAATGCTTTGTTTGGGGTACCAGCATTCTCACAGTGCCTTGGCTACCAACCAATGATAAGTACTGAGTGCATCAAGGGAACATAAACCATATATTATGCGATAGAGCAGCAGTCTAGAGCATGTTGGTGAGGGGATAAGACTTGAATTTAGCAGTGGGTTAAAGGTGCAATAGAAAGGCAAAGAAATGATACATTCCTCCAAAACTTTTAAATTTAGGTCACGAATTACATAGATGGTATAACCATTTCATTCTATTTATACTCATTCACATTCTTGCTATGATCACTCATTTCTGAACATATATATAATCATGTAAACTTCTACCTATAAACAGGGTTGTTCATAATTCCTTAATAAAGAGAGCAGTGCAGCAGATGGGAGTGAAGTATCTGGCTCACTTTTACTCTTGTCGTGCTGTGCCAGATGCTTCACTGCTGCTTCCTGCCCGAAGAATAAACTGTGTGTAAATGTAGGTGGAGACAATGAGATGACTACATAAATATATTTACTTACCAGTCAGTTGAAATCTGTTGAAACTTAATCTGCAGCAAAGGACCCCACTCTCCATAAATTACATTCCACTGAACTCTTATTGAAAATCTGTTTTGAAATGTCTTGGAATAATGGAATGCTAACTTTTATACTAAAGTAGAATAATTCGTAGTCATCGTCTGTCTAATATTATATGTGGTACAGCCAATTAAGCTGCCCTTGCTTCCGTTAAGTACATGGAATCCGTTCCGCTGCTGGAAGAGCAGATAGATGCTCTGGAACATTTCAGATTTTTACCTTTCTGGACCAGATTAGCATCAGAGGTCAATGGACCCACCAGGGATTTAGAAACTTGTCCTTTTATTTTTTTTATCTTTTTTATGCCTGTATCTCAGGAATTCTTTTATACCTGTTGCATTGCCTGTAATTGTGTTTTTAGAGATTAAATCTAAAGATTTTTCAAGCATGAATTGTAACTTGTCATTTTATATGTACAGCCCCCCCATTCTCTGCCAAAGAGCCTTCTTGTACCAATGTGTTTGTGTAAATATATATAATTAGATAGATTAGTTGGTACAGTAAGTTTACAATACAAAATACAGGCATTTTAGCAATTATCTTTTTTAGAGTCCCAATAGTCTTAGAGGATAGAGTCCCAATAGTCTGAAACATATTTATAACCACACTCAGAATAACACAGAGAATACAAAGAGACGGCATTCCATCAAAGAACCTAATGATTATAGATGAATAGCGGACGTACTCTTTAATCACACTACACCAGAGATCTTTGTTTATGATCCACAGGTTGGTTCCCATTAAGTACCTCCTCCTCCTCCAAGGTTTTAGCAGGTACATGCACATGAAGTACCCTTCATCCTAGGGTGGTTAATATAGAGCACCAAAGGCTAGGATAAGAGACCTGTACCAGAGGTAAGGTAGGTGGACACTCGGTGTGGGGCACCCCCATCTAATGGTTTAAAAATTAGTGGTAAGCCCAATTTTCCATGTGACACAATCCATACACTCGTTTTTATTCCTTAGTAAAGGTTGGGCACGAGAGTTGGACAGGGGGCTCCGGGCCTGCAGCCTCAGGGGCTTCCAACAACATCACCTGGGCCCCCAGCTGTAAACTCCTTTGTGTTGAGACCTCCTGCACCCCACACCTCCCAACACATTGATTGCATTTTTTGTATGGTAAAAACACAGAAATATATGTTTACCCCCCCCATTCTACTGAATCTAAAATGGGTACCCATGCTTTCTGCTCCAAACTACTGAGTCGCATCATATCGCCCATGTATCATTACATACCAAGAAAAGGCACCCTAAATATGATTGCCAGGGGTCCTCCAAACAGTTTGATGCCCATTGTGCATAGGATTACCAAAGTATCTGGCATTTAGAGGCCCCAAAATAAAGTTAGCGCATACAAATAGTCCTGTGGGTAACTTCAGCTAATGAAAATCAACACATTAACTGCATTTTATGTGTGGTGAAAACACAGAAATATATGTTTACCCCACAAAACCATATATTTTTGGAAAGTACACATGCTATCGAATCTAAAATTGGTACCCATGTCTTTCTGCTCCAAACTATCGAGTCGCAAGTCTTTCCCAAAATTGGCGGTTTTTGTGAAATACCTGAAAACTTCAACTTTCCAGCATTGTATTATTGTCCATGTATGATTACCGGCGTAAAGCATCCTAAATATGAACGCCGGGGGTCTACTAAACAGTTTGATGCCCAATATGCAAAGATTTACCAAACTATTTGATATACAGAGACCCCCAAATCCAAATAGTGCATATGAATTCTCACGTATGATACTCTGGCTAATAAAATATAAGCACCCGGTATGTGTAAAATGTGCTATGAAACCCCCTAACAGTATGGAGACCCTAGAAAACCATATATTTTCCGAAAGTACACATTCCGACGAATCTAAAATGGATAAATATGTCTTTCTACTGCAAACTACTGCTAAACATAACACTTTTTATGAAATTTATGAAAGATTTCACAAAGCTTGCATTATAGCCCATTATATACCACATATTTCGTAATGTGCCAGCAAAGAAATCCTAAATATTAATGCCAGTGGTCTACTGAACAACTTGATGCCTGATATGCACAGATAAACCAAACTATGTCGCACACAGAAACCCCCAAATGGATATAAAGCAGACAAAACTTTCCATGGGCAAAATGAGGTAACAAAGAACAGAGCGAAATATAATAAAATCACTAAAATCCAACAAAACCACAAAAGTCTTATTTCACGCCTAGTGTAATCAGCAGTCAGAATCACAGTTTAAATATTTTAGCATGTCCAAATAGTTTTTATGGACAGAATAAGCTAACAACACCTGCGCAAGCTGAAAATGCACCAAAATCACCGAAATTGCAGTATAATCACCGAAATAACATACAAAAGGTATTGCGCAGTACAATTAAGCGAACACGCTATACACAATGGCAATAAAACCATTTTTTCGGGGCGCATGCGCGACATGTTCTGGTGAGGACGCATTTTCCCGGAGCTCCGCAGTGGCAGGCTGATATCCCCGCATTTTAGCTTTCTTCCGCCTTCAGACAAGCGGGGAAATACTGACTGGCATGGTGACATTATGGGGAAGAAGAAGAACTATGAGCCGTCGGGCTCTCTGACCCCGTTCCTCTGCAGAAATCGGCAGCTAAGGCTAAGCTGCGCAAGCCCAAGATGGCGGCGCCGATCAGGAACAAGGCCTGAAGCGCGACTCCGGTTCCAGCTCCCCGTCTGGCAGGAGTGCCCAGACTCCGGCAAGGTATGAGTCGACGGCCATGGCTAAATATAACTGCCCTAGAGGGGGATTCGACCCGCACACCGATTCGTCACAGCCCTGTAGCCCTCCCAGTTACCGATAGGTCCTCTCCCCATTCCGCTCCAGCACTAGGGCCCGTTCAGCACAGTATGCAGACTGATAGCAGGGCCTCTACCTGGGAAGTTAGGCGGTCCCCTAGCCCACCTACTGACTGGCAGACACTGGAGGACCAACGTGACCCGGTTTTTTGTAAGGGCAATGATCTTCAAGCATCTATCCCAGTAACTGCAGATATATTAGCACAGCAGCTTTCAGCACTCCAGAACTCCTTGTTTGCAACAATGGCGGGATGCTGTTAAAGCAGCAATGCAGAAAGAAAAGAATTACATTCTGTGGGACAAAGGGTGGACAAGCTGGAGACTATTCAGACAACTTAATTCTGAGGCATAATACTTTGGAGGATGACCAGCTTACCATACAAGAAGAGCTGACTAACTTCAAATCATATTGCGAGGATCTGGAAAACAGAAATCGTAGACAAAATCTCAGAATTAGAGGAGTCCCAGAAAGTATTGTGCCGAAAGATATCAGACAGTATCTGAGGGCACTGTTCTCTCAACTTTGCCCAGATCTGCCTGCGGAAGCTTGGAGATTCGACAGGGCTCATAGAGCTCTAGGCCCCAAAAAGCCGGGCCAAGTCAACCCCAGGGACATCGTTGTGTGCTGCCATTATTTTGAAAGCAAAGAGAAAGTCTTAAAAGAACAAGAAATTCAGCACATATTGAATACCAAGGGGCAGTCTTACAAATTTATAATGATTTATCTCCCATTACTCTGGCAAAAAGGAGAGAACTCAAAACCGTAACGCAATATCTACAGGCTCAGAAAATATTCCCTACAGATGGGGATTCCCCTTTAAGATCATCGTTAATGTGATGGGACAACAACACACCCTATCCGACCCTCGGATGTGCGATAAGTTTCTGAGGAATCTTGGTGTGCCGAATCCAGTACCAACTAAAGACACCTCTCATGCTCAATCACCAAGGATGACGCCGGAATGGGACTCAATAAGCCCACGAAAATCTCGACTCATCTTCTTCACCTCCACGCGGTCCTGACTCGCCTACTTGAGGGAATCTGCAATATGAGGGACTCCCCTCGCCTTACCCTATTTTTTCAAGTTGCCTTTTGTATTCTACTTTTTAGTAGTCCAATTATTGTGCCTGCCCTGCGGAAGGGATCGTATTTCTTTCTTCCCCCAGACTCTTCTCGCCTAGACATTCCCGTCGACACTGGTACTTGTGAGGAGTGTACCTAGAGTGTCTCAAGTTACCGAAGGTCAGGTAACACCAATGTGTGTTCATGTCTGTTGTTGGTTTTTGTTGATTGTTGTTTTTCTTTTTGATTTCATTTTTTTGGAGGCCTATATCTACCGCTACCCTTCACTCTCTATATGATGATGACCGACTACTCCGCGACTGCGCTAAGTTCACTATGCATGATCATTCCTATTTCATTCTGTTATTTTTTGTCGGAGTTTCTCTTGGGAAGCTGCTTGGACTCCTACGTAAGGACTCTTTTTTGTTCATTGGACTCAACCAATTCACATCTGCGGAATGTATCTTTGAGTGGTTGGCACAGTTTATGTGGGATTATTTTTTCGTACATATTGTTTATTATTATGCTTGAACTGTTGAATGGTTCTCTTATGAAGGGGTACACCTGATCCACTTCACGAGCCTTTCAGGACAGCACTCCTTATTGATAATTTAAGATGATACGTCTTGTCTCTTTGAATGTGAAGGGACTTAATAGTCCTAGGAAGAGAACCTTGACTTTGAAAGAGATTAGACGATTCCAAGCAGAGGTAGCTTTCCTACAGGAACACATTTTAAAGCCTCGGACAACAATAGACTCAATTCTCCTATTTATACTAGGACCTACCAAGCCTCAGGCCACACAAAAAAGCTGGGGTTATGATTTTGATACATAAGGACTGCCCCCTTGTGATTACAAAACAAATATGTGACCCGAATGGGCACTTTATTTTGCTGCAAGGCTCGTATGTGGATACCGCCGATAACTCTTTTGAATGTATATATTTCAAATGTTAACAGATCCGAATGGTCCGTAAGATTCTATCTTTAGCTGACAAATGTCTTTCTCCTGTACTGATAGTGGGTGGGGACTTCAATTTTAGTATTCTCAGAACACCTGGATAGGTACGTGCCAGCCCTTCTGCAACGTCACAAGTCCCTCAAAAGGCTAAACATTTTGGGCCTTAATTCAGGTCTCATGCTCTATTTGATACATGGCGTATAGGTAACCCTAGGGACAGGAGATATACTTTCTACTCGGTCTCCTCATAACGCCTCTATGAGATTAGACTATTTTTTTTGTCTCTCAGACTTGCCTAAATTTCCTATTACCACTTCCATACAAGCTATCCTCGTGGTTCAGATCATGCTCCTATCACCTTGACCGTTGCCATCCCACCTAAAGCTCCAAAAACAGTCTCATTGGAGAATAAATGAAACCATTCTCAATGATGTAAACATCAGGGAAACCATAGCACGTCACCCTTAAAGAATATTTTGCAGACAATAGAGGTTCGATAGAGTCTATTGCTTTAACATGGGAAGCTCATAAAGCTGTATTACGGGGTCACCTTCTTTCACTATCCTCTACTAAAGGCGCAATAGAAAGCAAGATTTATACAATTTAGAGAAAAATTACGCCAAACTAGAATTGGTATACCCAGCAAGATCCGAAACGCTAAAACGGCTATGGAAATCCAGGACCTCAACAAATAGCTATACTAGATGCAGAAAAGACTTTGATTTGGTCGAAAAAGGAAGTATTACCAAATGGGGAATAAAGCTCACACAATATTAGCAAATCAGTTGAGGAAACGCTCAACGACACTCTCAAATTCTAACTATTCAATCTAATACTGGAGAAACCTTACACAACCCCGCCCAGATTTCACAAGCCTTCACTCTTACTACTCTACTCTGTACAACTTGTTCCCGGGTGGATTCCTGTACTAATGAATCTAAACGACGCAAATAGCCCAATTTCTAGAACACTGCGGCTTACCTACCCTCTCGGAAGCTGAACTAGAAATACTTAATAGGGAGGTTACTAATGAAGAGGTACTTAGTGTTTTAAGATCTCTCCAGCTCCATAAATCTCCAGGTCCAGACGGGTTTTCCAACACATATTATAAGACGTTCCAAGCAATCCTTTCCCCAATCCTGACGGAATTATTTAATATCTTCTTCGGGGAAGGAAACCATCCCTGATTCTATGCTATCTTCCTATATAATGTTGTCCCAAAGGAAGGCAAGGACCCCTCTTTGTGTGGAAATTATAGGCCCATAGCATTGCTCAATAGTGACTTAAAAATATTTACTAAACTGTTGGCACAGACGACTAACCCCCGCTGCTACCCAGATTGATCCACCCAGATCAGGTGGGCTTCGTAACGGGACGGCAAGCAGGGGACAACACCCGTAGGGCAATAGATCTTATTGACTTAATTCAATCACAGGGCACCCCGTCAGTGGTATTGAGCTTAGATGCAGAGAAAGCCTTTGATCGCCTAGATTGGACTTACATGACCCAATTACTTCAACATATAGGGTTCCAAGGCCCTTTTCTGCATGCTATCAAATTACTATATACGACTCCGTCAGCTTACTTAAAAATGAATGGAGATGAGGGAACCCCAATACACATTAGAAATGGTACGAGGCAGGGCTGCCCTCTCTCTCCCTGCTCTATGCCCTCAGTATAGAGCCTCTAGCAGCTAAAATAAGAACACATCCAGATATCTCAGGTATAACAGTAGGCAGTGAGGAATATAAAATATCGCTCTTTGCAGACGACATTATGTTGACTCTTAGTAAACCATTTATTTCCTTACCCAACCTGCATCGTCTTTTACAACTTTATAGTACAGTAGCTGGATATAAAATTAATTGGTCTAAGTCGGAAGCCCTCTCCTTTCATTTAGAGGGATCTTCTAGGATAGCTCTCCAGGCTGATTTTCGTTATAAATGGCAAGCTTCTTATTATTTCCTATCTCGGAATTAAAATTGACTCCACATTATCATCAACTTTTCCGAACGAATTTTCACGCCTGTAGTGAAACAGATTACATCGGATCTGTCAGATTGGAAACAATATAACGTCTCGTGGCTTGGTCGTATAGCTGCAGTGAAGATGTCTATTCTTCCCAATTATTGTATCTATTCGAAACCATTCCTGTCCAAATCCCTCCTCCACCCTGGATCAGATTCAAAAAACGATATTTCATTATATTTGGGGATCCACAAAGGCTAGAATACCCCGTTCGGTACTACTGGCGGGAAGGCATCAGGGGGGCCTTGCTGTTCCAAACATACGAAAATATTATGAAGCGTCACAGTTACGCCAAACATTGGCTTGGTTGCAACCTACACCACCCACACATTGGGCCAAATTGGAATCAGCCTGGTTCTCCCCCTTCCATATCAGTAACCTCATTTTGAGCGCTAAGCCTAAGATTCTAATACCGGCTTTAGCTTCAAAGGCCTATAAAATTCACCCAATTTATATGGAAACGATGTCTCACACAGTACCGGGGTCTGTACATTTCCTCAGTTTTGACCATTCTTTCCGCGAATCCGGAATTTAAACCGGGCCAAGTAGAACCTTCCATAGGGACTGGACCACGTACGCTCTAATCCGAATTAAAGATTTTATTAATCCTTTGGGGAAAAATTTTATACATACGAGGAACTTTATGCAAAGTGTAACTGGGAATCTGATAAGAAACTGGAATAATTTGCAGATTAAACATTATATTACGACATTACTTGGGCCGATCGACTCCACTTCAGTTGACGCGCCGTTCGAGGCGGTTTTGGGGGGTACCTTCCTTGCAAGGGCCTTATTTCTCAGTTATATAGATTAATGAATACATTACCTGGGGAACCCTTTCCCAAACACTCCTATATGCGATATTGGGAATCGGAGTGGGACAAAGGTCTGACTCTGATCAATGGGAGGAAATTTGGGAAAATGCACGCAAATTGTGGTTTGTACACAAAAAGGAGAGTGTGTACAAAACCCATGATGAGTGGTACCTTACGCCAATAGACTCTCCAAGATATATCCACTAAGCAGTCCTTGTGCTGGAGAGGTTGTCAACTTACAGGCACGCTTTACCATATTATGTGGACTTGCCTGAAATTTAAATGATTTTTGGTTGGAAATTGCTAAATTGATAACCTCGGTCATGAGGACTCCTATTACTGTTGAACTGCCCAACTTATTACTAGCTGCCCTCCCAGACCCAGGACTGACAAACGCTGCCCAAAAATGGATTAACCAAGTAGCTACTGTGGCTCGATTGGCAATCACCATCAAAATGGAAATCGTCAACAATCCTAACGATTCGAGAGGTAATTCTCCAGACTCGACAAAAATAGATGTTTGAGGAAATGACGGCGAGAATAAATGATACACTGCAACGCATAATAATGTTTGGGGGAACTGGGAATTACTATAAAACAGCAATGACCATTGCAAATTAAAATCTCTATATTTGGGAATTTTAAGTGGGGAACTGTCATCTCATTACTGGTCTCCATATTATATTTTATTTTTATTTTATTTTATTTATTTTTGTTTTATTCTATTGTGTTTTATTTTATTTTATTCTCTTCATCTTTTCTTTTTCTTCTTTCTTTCCTTCTTTTTCTTTAAGGTTCTTTGCTATCTCCCCTCATGCAAATGTCAAAATGAGAGTCTTCAACTGTAATGTTTAAATAATGGATAAGTCTGTTAAACAAAGACAAATGATATGAGGCTATGGATACTGTATTTGTACTTTATTGTGAAAACGAATAAAAATTTTAAGTTACAAAAAAAACAAAACGTTTTTTCAGTGTCAGTAAGCCCCATTTGAAAGCTGGAAAGAATCAGAAGATGAAGGCAAATAATTTAAAATAAATAATGACGACCAATTGAAAAGTTTCAATGAGCCATAAAGTTATGCGATCCATTCTCCGGAAACCAGTTATCCAGAAATCTCCAAATTACGGAAAGTCTGTCTCCCATAGACTCCATGTTATAAAATGAATCCGATTTTTTTTTAATGATTTCCTCTTTCTCTAAAACAGTATCTTGTACTTGATCCAAATTAAGATATAATTAATCCTTATTGGAAGCAAAACCAGCCTATTGGGTTTATTTAATGTTTACATGATTTTCTAGTAGACTTAAGGTATGAAGATGCAAATTATGGAATGATCTGTTATGTGGAATACACCAGTTTATTATTATTACAGAGAAAAGGGAAATTCTTTTTTTTTAAAAAATTTGGATTATTTGGATAAAATGGAATACAGCCTTTTCGTAATTTGGAGCGTTCTGGATAATGGGTTTCTGGATAATAGATTTTATACCTGTATTTACAATTTTAGCGACTTGGTGAAGTGAAATCCCTATAGTAAAAATGTACTCCCTGATCTCTCCTGTTTAGTTTATTAGCAGCTATATCTGCCTCATTATTTTGGGAGGAGATCAGGGCCTACCTTGGTGTACACAAGATATTAGGGTGGGCTTCACGCTCTACCAGAAATCTGAGCTGCTGGGTGTGTCTAGTTTATTTACATGAAGGAATATGTTAATATGTATCCATCCCATCTGCTTTAGTCTGAAACTGCCTTTCTGTCTTTTCTGGACTGTAATGGACATTTGTCTCTTACACTGAATATGGCAAACCTAGCAAGTATATTTCACCTTGCCTGACATCCATAGTGGCCTCACCTATATATATATATCTATATATATATATATATAAGCACTGAGGCCTCGCCTGCCACCCAGCATTTGTGTTTTTTAAGTTATTTACCTTTTTCTTCAGCAGCTTTCAAACTTGCAATTTCAGCAGTCTGGTTGCTAGGGCCTAGCTTGCCCTAGCAACCATGAATTGATTTGAGTAAGAGATTGGAATATGTACAGTATAGGAGAGGGCCTGAATAGAAATGTGAATAATAAAAAGTAGCAATAACAATAAGGGCATATTTATCAAGGGTCGAATTTCGAATAGAAAAACATCGAAATTCGAATTCAAAAAGACCAACCGAAATTAAGTCAAAGTTTTTTTGGGGGTCGAATAGGTCCGTTTCGGTCTGTATTCGGCCACATTCCAAAGAAGAATAGCGTATTCGAATGAATTTGATTCAAAGTTTTTCCCAAAAAAAAACTTTGATTTTTTTTGAAGTCCACCAATTGACTCCGAGTAGGTTCTAGGAGGTCCCCCAAAGGCTAAACAGCAATTCCGCAGGTTTTAGATGGCGAATGGTCGAAGTGGAATTTTTAAAGAGACAGTACATTACAAATTTCAAATTTTTGATTTTTTTTGCAAATTTAAAATCAAATTTGGAGTATTCCATAGTCGAAGTACACAAAAAATAGCTCGAAATTAGAATTTTTTCAATTCGAAAATCCACCTTGACCTTTGATAAATCTGCCATCAAATATGTAGCCTTACAGAGCATTTGTTTTTAGATGGGGGTCAGTGACCCCCGTTTTAAACAGGAAAGAATCTGAAGAAGAAGGCAAATAATTAAAAACTATAAAAAGGAAAAATCAAGCCAATTGAAAAGTTGCTTAGATTTACCCATTCTATAGGATCTAAAAGTTAACTTCAAAGGTGAAATACCTCTTTAATGAGGATGACCCTGGCATAATAAAGGGGACACAAACATATTCCTTTTAAAAATAACACTACAATTTCAACTCCTAGGTTTCTTAGGAAGGCACCCCAAGCTTAATTTTTCATGCAAAGAGATTATGCCATGAGAATTATATCAGTAGTTTATCATCTCACTATCATGTGGGGGTTAGTTTAGTTTACATACAAGTTATTGTCTTCTTTTTATTCATTCATTAAAAAAAATGTTTGAATTATTGCTAAAATTGGACTCTCACTGGCATCGACGCGCATTGCTCTAATTGAGAGCTCCACATGGGGCAGGGACCTTTGTTATGTGAAAAAGAAAAAGTCTTTTGCTGGTAGCCTTGTTCTTCCCTGCAGGTATGTGCCGTGGGGGACAGGATAGATCTGTTTTATCTGAACCTGTTTTCCAGGAAATCGCAATAACTTACAGAACGCCTTCACATTATAAGAAATACCTGTCCCTTTGTATCATGAATTATAGATCCTTTATCCCAGAAACATCTCTCTCTGGTGGT